>NW_020291915.1:0-186714 GCF_003184865.1 Aspergillus homomorphus CBS 101889 | reverse complement strand
CAGCACCAGCACCAGCACCAGCACCAGCACCAGCACCAGCACCAGCACCAGCACCAGCACCAGCACCAGCACCAGCACCAGCACCAGCACCAGCAGCATCAGTAGCAGCAGCCGCTACACCCGGCCGGAAAGTACAGATACAAGTGCCATCGGTCCTCCTTCGGTAGGAGTACCGGCCGCTGCCTAATTGGTCCGGGCGCGCTGCATGGCCCCCTGTGTTTGCGATGAGCTCGTCATGGGTGGTCCAGGGGGCTCCGCAGGCCGCGCAGCCCCATGCCAGCTGCACGCCACGCTCCGACTCCTCGTGGGCCAGGCGTTCCACGCAAACCGGGTGGAAATACTTGGAGCAAGCCGAGCATTGGACAACGTAGGGTGTAGAAACCGGGGGCCTGGGATTGAGGTCGCGGAGCCTACACAACTGACACCTCGTGGAGGGGTCATTAGTCCGGTCAGTAAAGAACTCCTTGACAGTCACCTTGTGGCTTTGGAGCTGCTCGGGTGAGTAGTGTGGCCATTCCTTCAGGTAGTGATGGTATAGCATGATGCTTTCCTGTCGAGTGCCCCGAACGAACGCTGCTTCGAAGTCCAGAGTGTGGTGGTGGTGCATGATACGCATCTTGTGAAAGATATGAGGGTTCATGAAGGTTGTTTAAATACCCTGCATTGATGCATCATGAAAGGAAAAAAAAGCGTGAGGTATAGTCCTTATCTTTGTTACAGTGCCAGGTTTGTCGTGAGGCATGTAGAATAGATAAAGCCGCTAGTGAAGATTCCCGACCTAATTGTAACACGCCCCTTTTCTCTCTCTGCGAGCTCCCAGTAATTTCTCTTCCAGATTCGAGACAGTTCCGAGAATCATGATAGCGTACTGTGCAGAAATGGTTACCATTTTTGTCTGGGTACGTTAGGCTTCAATTCCTTCAACTTAATTGATAGGCGGACCGAAGAAGCTGCATAGCTGGCAGGCTACTATCGCTTCCTGGATAACGTGTGTCTTTATTCTAGAGTTTTATTGTCGGATACTGACACAGGATTTCTTGTTCAGTAGTTGGTAAATGATTATACTGGCACTATACTCACGAGAGGTAGTTTATATAGAAGCTAGTTTGGGAGATGGGGGTAATCAGGAAAGAGAAGAGGACTGGTGGGGCATTCCAAAACAGCAATCATTGTCTACTGTTATCTGGATACGCAACGACCTATTCATAACGAAACTAGGATCAGAAATGTGACTAATATGCTGTTCTCAAGTCTCACGATTTGCTCGCAGACTCGACACCAGCAAGCTCAAGCGTTGAGTTCACGATATCATCCTATAAACTGACATCATACACAAACCCTAAAACAACGAACCACTACCCAGTTCCAACCTACAAATCTTCCAGTGAATCTACTACAGGTAACACAAAATGCCAACGGCAATTTTCATAAGTTGATACTATGAAAGAAGCAAGGGAAAAAAAAGAACCCAAGCCCAACCCGGACCCAAGCCTAAGCATCATCACCAATCCAGACATACTAATCAACAACCACGACCGATACAAACGCATCAAACCGCAACCTCCTCGCGAGGCCAATCCAGCCTCTGTGCCGCATACCTCCCACGCTCAAACGGCATAATCACCGCCTCAAGCACATGCACCTGGATGGGGTACCCATCGATAGCAAAGTATCCGACGCCCCGCAGAAGCGACGGGCGGGCCAGGCAGTTCAGGAACAGCGAGCCATGGTTCTCAAGGATGTGGATGCGCTCCTGGCGGCTCATGCGGCTGGTGCAGATGTGGGCGTCGCCCGGCTCCAGGGGCAGCTGGTCGAGCAGGTCCAGCGCCGTGCGGGGCTCTGAGGCACCGATGCACGAGATACAGATGATTGTCATGTCCCAATGGACGCCGACCAGGCCGCGGTGTCCCGCCGCGCTGAGGTGGTCGCGGAGCTGCTCTATCAGCACGTCGCGCGCCTCCTCGCGCGAGGTCCACCATTCGCCCTTTTCGACGGGCATTTTGGCAAGGGGGGTTGTGGTGATGGTGGTTGTGATGATGGCGGTTTCCTGGCTCAGGTTGAGCGTGGGAGCTGGCGAGAGGAAGAGGTCGGGTGGGTGGAGAGGGTGGTGAGAGCGCATTTATATGTCTCGCTCTCCGGGTCTTCTCTTTGTAGTCTGAGGATATCTGGCTCTGGGATTCGGTCACGCGGACACTTCATCTTTAAGACAGTGATTTAAGAGGAGTTTTTCAAGAAAGTGATAATGGAGGTTTGTCCCTCAATGAGAGATTGCTTTGTTGCCTTTTTGATCTTCCTGAAAAACACCTTCTATCTACATCTGCGCCTTCTTTGTTGGAGCTTGTGGAAGCTTTCATCAGAGCTTGTGTATGCTATTATCGACATGTGAGTCGAGAGCCTGGACATATCCACGAGCCCGTCCTCTCCTTTCCTCGATTGAGAACTGTTCCAGGTGGAATATTGGCAGTTTACAGTCATCGCGTACGAGAGTATCCGTGGCTCCATGCCAACAAAAGCATGCACTCTCAGATTAGTCAAATGACAAGGATTATACTTAATCGATAGATACAAGGTATTCTGGGGCTCACCGATTTTATCTGGCGTCAGGTTCAATGATAAGGCCACGCCCGAGCATTTATGTAGGTCAAACAACCCAGACTCTCACTCTGTTTCCATCGAAATCACGTAGTTCATTTCTACAGAACACCTTTGTCACATGCATACGTACTTAGACTATAGGGTCCTTGATCATCCTTCCCAATTATACTTCATTTGCCAGAGTTACCGAGACAGGAATACATCCATCAGGCATTCCAAGTACTATGAGCAAGTCCACTGGCAAAATATGGTCCTGCACTTTCCAAGCCGTGCACCTAAATGACCCGGAGCTCAATGGCAACCTACCGATTAAACCGTCTAGAACGCCCATCTCGTCACTCCAGCAGACTCAATACACCATCTGCGGCTAAATAACAGTATTGCACTGCAGCACTAAGTGCATAGCCTCCCACCTCTAAGACCTACTAGGGACAAACAGACTAACCCTGACACGGTAATTCGAGGTCCCGGTTGTCCAATCAATTACCACGTAAGATGATGAGCTCGGGGTATACTTCAAGCTCGTTATTGCTTGATTATAGAGAGCTCAAATTGAGCTCATTCAACAAGCACGTCTTGGTGGCGCAATTGGTTAGCGCGTACGACTGTTAATCGTGAGGTTGAGAGTTCGATCCTCTCCTAGGACGTCAATTCTTTTTGCCCCTTCTGTTTTTGTTCCGTGGTTTTGCCGGTCCTGGCGGTGAAGAGGGTTAGGACTAGCACATTAGATAGACTTGTTAAAAGGGAAGGACGCTGGGAAATTTCGTCCGTGATATCGTCTTCATAAGCTGGAAACGGTCGTGATGCATTTTTGAAACGGTAGCCTTTCCACGAGATAGTTTTATGAAAGTGATGAAGAAGAGTACGAGTTGTATCCGTTCCATGGTCTGGCTAGTAGAACATCTTGTGTATCTTTGGTAATTAGTGGCAGATGGAAAGGGATTAACTAGGGGGAATCAATTGACAGACACGAACTCGGGTTGCACCGTAACATGACTCTAACGAGAGACACCGATTGAGGACAAAGCGTCAATCAAACAGGTGGATATATTAGCAACAAGAACCATAGAAAATAGTATACTGAATACAGGGACAGAAAAAGAAAAGAATGGCCCATTTTAGCATATCTAAACACTAAACCTGAACCCGGTCTATCATCCGTACAAATAAGAAGAAACAAATGAAAAAAAAGAAGATCAAAATGGTACTTTTGCCCCGCTTGCATACAGCTTGCACAAGTCACACAGGCCTTCTCTCTTTTCGGTCATCTGAAGCAACCAGAGCAGCGGAGCATGGGACTGGCGATCTTAATAATCACTGATTGCTTGCAGTGAGCAAAGACGGACACTATGGGACAAGCTCCCAGTGGGGTCGAGTGGTAGTCATGTAAAAGGCGTCGAGTGGAAGGATGTCTGCGAAGGGTAAACGGATGGCGGAATTAAAAAGAGCAAGTTCCTCGCTGCAAAATGTTCATAGGCGTAGCATGTCTGCTGATGGTGATACACTGTAGTTCTCAAGAGCTAAAGACGACGAATTTACTCCCGAGAAACATCGCGGCCGAAGGTCTTGGCCTTGATCCAGTCGACAGCGACCAGGACACGGTTACGAGCTAGAAGATGAGTAAGCAGATATTCAAAGGCTTCCAACACATGAGGGATACTTACTGCTGAAGCACATGCTCAGATAAGCACTGCGCCAGAAGAGGTAAGTCATGGTACCACCACTGGCAATGTTGCCGCTCAGCCAGCTGATGTCGGCAACAGCACGTTCCTTTCCAATGTAGGCCAGACTGCCCTGGTGGGAGTACTGGAAGGGACCGATCTGCTTGGTTCTCCGCAACTGCTTCTGACGCTCCCGGATCTCATCGAAGATCTGGTTGCGCTCCTCATCGTTCTTGGCCTGGGCCTGAGCCTCCGAAAGCTGCTTTAGTTCAGACTCGACATTCTCAGTTTTGGCCATAGTGTTGAACAGACGGGCAAGGAAAGCACCCTCCTGGCTGGCAACCTGAGCGGTGGGAGCATAGTTAGTGATGGCGCAGTCACCGACAGCCCAAACGTTCTCAGCACCGTTCACGACGAGGTACTCGTTCACAGCCAAACCGCGGCGGGAGTCCTTCTGGGCGGGAAGCTGGCTCATCAAGTCGCGAACGACGGGGCGAACCGCGTTACCGGTGGCCCAGACAAGGAGACCGTAGGGGATCTTTTCCAGGCTCTTGGTGCCGTCGGGGTTGGAGACTTCGGCCTCGATGAACTTGTCGGTGACGTTCTTGACCATGGTCTTGGCGCGGATGGTGATCTTCTCCTCCTTGAAGGTCGACTCGGTGTAGTCGATCAGCTGCTTGGAGAACATGGGAAGAACGTTGGGAAGAGCCTCGACCAGAGTGACGCGGAAGTTCTCCTGGATCTCAGGAACCCACTTCTTGAGATCCTCCTCGAAGAAGTCCTGTATTTCACCGGCGAACTCAACACCCGTGGGGCCACCACCGACGACAACCATGTGCAACAGGCGCTTGACCTCATCGGGGGTCTGATCCTTGAACATGGCAGTTTCCACGCAGTCCATGATGCGCTTGCGGATCTTCTGAGCATCGTCGACTTCCTTCAAAAAGCAGGAGTGCTCCTTCACACCCTTGATGCCTGCTCGCAGTTAATTCCCCGAACACCTCCACAACGAGAATTGGATCACATACCAAAAGTGGCGTTCTCAGCACCAACACCAACGACAAGCATGTCGAAGGGCACCTCAGTGTGAGAGATCTCACCCTTGATCTCGGAATCGTCGCTGATGTAAACGACACGCTTCTCGTAGTCGATCTTGGTGGCCTCGGCTTCGTAGAACTTCACATGGGCCTTCTTCTGACGGAGGATGTTGCGGATAGGCTCCATGATAGAGCGGTGCTCAACCTGTCCAGTTGTGCAGGAGGGGAGGAGAGGAGTGAAAAGGAAGTAGTTCCGGGGCGAGATCACGACGACATTGTAGTTCTCGGTGTCGAGCTTCTTCAGCAAGGAGACAGAACCCCATCCGGAACCTGCGCGACGAGGTCCTCGTTAGTTAATGTCTGGGCCGTCGCGATCGCGTCATGCCTGAGATCGACGGGGGGTCACTCCAGGAGACGAGGAGCCTTACCCAGGATAACCAAAGTCTTTTTGGACGGATCGGGTTCGATCTGGTCGACAGGGTGGCACGAGTCGTAAACGCTGTAAGCCAAGTAGCCGGCCATACCCACGGTGCTCATCCAGGTCAGGCGCCAGGTCCAGCGCAAGAACCCGAAGCGCTTCTTGGGCTTGGGGGCGGGCAATGCCGGTTGAGGAGCAGCATCAGCGTAGGCGCGACGGGTGGAGCGCTGGAACTGGGAGAATCTCAAGGGACGTGCGGACCGGAGAAGCTGGGGTCGCGTCGAAAGCGACCTGCGCGACAGCGACGACAGCTGCATAGTGGCTGGGGAAGCCATCTTGGACCGGATTGCCAGTGTACTTCCAACCATTGTCGCACCTGAGCCAAAAGGCAAAGGGAAAGGGGAGAGAGAGTGGAGAGGGGGGGGAGGTGGGTAGGTTATGTTGAGTTTGAATGAAAGAAAGAGAAAGAGAAGCGATTCAGAGATGATGATGATGATAACAGTCCGACCCAAAAGTGACTAGAGCGAAAAAAAAATGGGAAAAGCACGAGTCACAGGGATGACTGATGCGATAAAGAGGTAAGAGATGGTTAAGCTGTTTTGGGCGAATCGGTGTGTCGGTCACTGGGAAGTCAATGGAGAGTCGCAGGGCGGAAATTTCCTCGATCTGGTAGTGAAGGCGACTTTCAGTGGCTGGGCGGCCCAGCCAAGGGTGGATTCCGACCCTCCCGGTTCCGCCGGCCAGGTTTTTTTTTTCGTTTTTCTTTTTTGTGTTCTCTTTATCTAGTCGTTGCACTTCTTGCTCATCGTCTCAGTCTAATTTAATCTCTATTCGAATCAATTGTCAGCAAATTGGAGAGGAAACAAAGGGAAGGGGAAAAAGCAGTTGGAGATGGAGTCGTGAGGGGGGAAAATCGGCGGAGTGAGGAGAAAAATACACACCTCGTCGTGAGGGGAGGCTAAAAACGGGACAACACGGAAGGAAAGCAAAGACTTGCTGCCTCCTATCATCATTTATCACCATCATCTGGAACGTCACATGCAACTCGTACATGAGTAGGTAGACAATCAATTGATCTTCATTCTTCACCGAAATCGGTGGCAGATACATAATGGAGATGATGAATTAATTTCCTTATTCTCTCTTCCGCCGGCTAAGCGTAAGCTTCCTGCCTAATCGGGGAAACCACTGCATGTAAGGTACTATAGAATGACTAAGCCGTCGCGCTTGTCCTTAGTTATAGCCGCCAGCGCCTAAATTACGGTTCTTCGCGAGTGTCTTGAATTAGACCGGCTTCTTCCGCATCTAGAACCTTTCATCTTGCTGAAAATCAAACACGGTTTGAGAATCCGGGGTACAGTACACTAACTACTAACTACTAACTACTGTATAGCTGGGTCCACTTCTCTTACTATCATCTTCATGTGTTCCCCTCTATGCTACCTGGCCCGTGTCTTTCCGTGCTTACTCACATTGATTATGGCCATAAGCATCCCAATTAGAGTGCTGTGACGCCGAGAACGAGACAGCTGAAGCATCATCAGCCTGCAAAGTTCTCTATTCTAGCTATTGGCATCAAGCCATCATGCATATCTTGCTTCAATCATTCTCAAGCGATACGAGCTTACATACGCCAATACTTGGGCGCCTACTATCGAAATATCCCATCATCCTTTTGCCTGGCACTGGCTCTCATTGCGACGGCTGCCTGGAGACGGTAGCAAAAACGCCCTCCAGGTGCGACAACCGACTTGGCAGTTCGAGGCCTCCAGCCAAAGGAGATCAGTTTCTGCACCTATCTATTCCTTGTACCCTTGTGTGTGGAGGAGAGATGAGGTAGATGGCATTAGTGCTCCGGCCGCTATCTAATCGTCTCGATAGATGCTACAATTTATATTATCCCCGAGATGCGGACTACGTCAATCACAAAGACCGCTTCTTCCCGAATTCAAACGACACCCCTGTAGATTTGCCCTCACTATATACCATTTAATATATAGCAAGTGGCAATTTGAATATGCTACTCGGATCACTCTCACTCTCGGAAATAGTATATGCACGACTGATGCCCCAGACGACCCGAGGGGTCAAATCTAGCGATCCCGCCAAATGGATCTTGTCAAGCAGAATACTACACATAACCGACTAAATGCAAAAGCACTTTACACCCCTCAGCGCTCGAAACGACAAGAGTTAGAGTCTGCTTCTCTCTACCAGGAGGCACCTTCGAAGTCTCCGTTGCTCTTCGAAGATCCGGAAACGCCTGAAGGACCCGAACCAGTGCGAACGATGCTTCCGTGAGGGCGAAAGCCTCCGCAAAAAAAGGGCCATCAGCCATGGTCCTCTCCAATATTAGAGGATGCGGGGAAGGGGGGCGCTGCTGAAACTTACTTCCGAGGCATGTCCTGGGCCCTCCACGAAAAGGCATAAAGCCAAATCCGATGTTCTTCAGCTCGGGTCCTTCCCAGCGCTCCGGGCGAAATCCTTCGGCGTCTGGCCCATAAATCTCCTTACTCCGATGCATGTGGTAGGCAGAGAAGCCCACTCCGGCGCCTTTCGGAATCAAAAGCGGGGAGTCGCCGGTCGGGCCCGCGCCCCGCGGCTGATATGTGGTTCGTCTGGCGATGCGGACGTTTACGAGAATCTGCGTATATAGCCGATTTGCTAATCCAAAGTCAGAGTCTCTTCTTGGTTGTGCATGCAAACGGGAGGCTGAAAACACGTACTCTCGTTGAGGACACATCGAAGGTAGGTCATCTTGTTGATTTGCGCTCTTGTCAGGTCTTCTCCATCTTGCGTGGACAAGAGGATTTCTTGACGAAGGCGCTCAAGACATGCTGGGCGGCGGATCAGCTGGTAACTGTGACAAATAAAATGAGTATCATTGCCCTCAAACATGTTGCATATGAACACAGGGCCCTGCTTACCATGCCCACGACATTAGACAGGCCGTCGTATCTCTGCCCGCAAGCAAGACATTCATGAGTTGATCACGAACAAGGTCAGGATTCCGGAACTCTTTGAGGAGATCGCTAATGAATGGATGCCGTGCGGTAGCAGCCTCTTCTCTGTTTTTACTCATGTCATCAAGCGTCTGGCTCACGTAATGGCTAGCATAGCGGTGGAACACATCGCAAGCTTTGCTATAGGCGGGGGGGTTATACATCCAGCACCAATCCGCCAGTCTCATGCGGATGGCCGAGGTCAGCGAGATATAGTCGAATGCCCTGGCAAATGTGTCGTGGTCGCTCTGCTGCAGACCGACGGACAGCTCGCCGAAGATAAGCGAAATCGTGGTGGAGTGGACAATGTGAATCGGAAGAAGGCCGGCTGCAGGTCCACAACGCCCTCAGAGCGAGATTGCAAATCCGCGAGCAAGTCATTCACGGGCCCGTCAAAGATCTTAGTGTCTTGACGTTGCATCCGCACGAACTGTCGGCGGAGAACATGGCGCGAATGCTTCCAAGCGACGCCGTCCTGGGTGAAGATTCCATTGCCGATCATGGGCAGAAGCGCATTTCGGCTATTTCCGAGCTCGCAGTCTACGTACAGGTTGAGATGGCTTCTCCAATGTGCTGTACCTCTGATCGAGGGAGGGAGAATCGACTAACCGTCAAAACGCGTCTGCAGCATTGACTCTAGGTTCTGGGGGTTCATGGTAAAATATCCCACCCGACCCAACGGCTTGGTCTCGAAGGTGTGACCGAACTGGAACTTCTAGAAATAGTCTGCTTGGTAGGCAAGCAAGCTTCCACGTGTGAGAGCGTAGTACTGGCTCTTGAAAATATCGAGAGCCAGCGGCCATTTGTATGGCAGCTTTCGGTGGATGGGCTGGCAGCCATGCTGTTAGCCAAAGAGCTTCTCGGCCTAGACCGTGTGTGAGTTGGAGAGTGGAGCTAGAGAGGGCTAATATCGTACCCCATTGCGGCGACGGTTCCTCAGATAGAGAAATACCCACCACGGCAAGGTGATGGTGACAGCAAAATGCCAAAACCTCAAACTGATAACATCGAATTGGAAAGTGTCCATGTTGAACAATTGGAGAAGGCAGAACCTGACAGAAAACATTCCTAGGTGGAGGGAGGGTCAGCTTAAGGCAGGAGTAGAGAATACCTACCGTCTCCATCATAACAAGGAACTCGCGCCGTTCGACTGTGTCGTGTTTCTTTTTCTGCATGATTGGCTGTTCCTCAAAATCACGAACCTCCCAATGCTCGGCTGTCAGCTCATGCACCGTAAGGTAGCGATCCTTGGTACTCGGGCATGCCCGAACTGTACCCTTGGTACTGCAGCCATCAGAGGCTTATGAGTGGTGCGAGCTGTTCTCACTTTCTCCACAGATGCTTTCTTTCTCCGAGCCCAAGAAGACGGTTTTCCCATTCACTATTGACACTCTGGGTCTGGCAGAGGACTTATTATTTCTATCCAGCTAAGAACCATAGGTCTAAGGGTACTTTCACCACCGAGGGTCCCGGAAAGTCTGGCAGGTTAACAAGGACAATTGAAGCCATTGAATGGCAACTGGGAAATGAATGTAGTGCTGAATTGGTTCGGTGGCTGGACGAATTGCCAGCCGCTCCACAAAAGAGCGAAAGGATCATGTCTAGATTGTTGATTTGGTGAGAGGGCGTGTCAGGCAATTTCAATTTCACGAGACTAGTCAGGGCTTGATATCACAAGAGTGTTGAGATGCCCAGAAGATGAGCTTCTTGACTGAAATGATCGGCATCTGGGGCAATGAATGAACATTATTCACTTCATATTCTGATGGAAATAGAACATTCTCTCAAAGTCTTCGTTTACTTGTGCTCTCCGCGCCCACTGCTACTTTCTCATATCCTGGGACGCTGAAGTATTGGCCCGCTTGAAGTGACGTGTTGCTTCATTGTCTTTTCTCACTTGTAGCTATCCCGGGGCCGGTATCAATTCCTCAAGTGCAATTGAGTCTGGGGCTGAGTAGAGCCTATTGTTCCCTATGATTTCCCAAGTGAAGCTGAGAGAGAACGCAATCAAGCGGACATAATATCTTTGCGGTGTTCCACCAGCGTCACTGATGGTCTTCGAAGAAACAAACGATGAGCTTGTAATTCGACCTTTGCTGACCTCTATCTTCTTACCTTTTACTTTTGGCTAAGCCTGAGTTACACTCATGGCCTTTCAGCTGAAAGCGTCCCTGCTTTGAGTGACTCGGTACTGCTTGGGCCGGTGCCAATTCCGATACCGTGTTTTGTAGTCAATATGTGGCCGATGATCAAGCCTGTTTATCGAATGTCGAGATCAAGAATAGAGAGCTTCTCCGGGGATCCTTTTTCTGAGGTATGGGGCGTTTTCGATGCATCAGCAGGCTGCGACAAAGCTAGAAAGGGTCGCAGCATTAGCGCTAGAATATCGAAGCCAAAAAAGAGATAAAGAAGAAGAGCATACAACGTGAGGGAACGCCTGAAACTCTCCTAATCAGGACTGCTAGGTGCACTGGAAAGACTAGGCAGTTGGGTATTGCTGATGGCATGAAACGCTCGTTAGCTAGGAGAAGAAAGGAGCTATTATACGTACAGTGGCTCTCTGAGGGCTTTCGAGCTTGGTGGACGGAGATATAGGTGATGGCTATAGTTACCAGCATAACAGTGCCCGTCCAGGTATCGATGAACGAGGGTAGGAAGAAGCATGACATATTTGCGGAGAGGGAGTTTAGAAGAGTCTGCTTAGTTGTGAATGTGAGTGTCCGAGCAGAGGCAGGCAGTGCCTGCTTTAGTACTTGCTAAGATCTCCCGAGTGCGGCCATTTAAGTGGTCTGGAGATCATTCATTAATACACTCGTGAACTTATGACCCCACAGGATTCTTATCCGGATTGAGCCAAGTGGGTCACGGGACAGCCTTACCTTATCGGGTGGATCCTCAACTTCCGGATCCGGGGTTACTAATCTTCCCTCCTCCCTTTGTAGTCCTTCGAATGGTGCAGCATCAACAACACTCAACATCAACAATGATGATGACAGTAAACGCGAAGACCGAAATCCTCACATGCTCCTTTACAAAGTAACAATTGACTTCACAGATCTGCCCAGGCTCAGGAAGGCCCACGAACCGTGCACAAGAGCCTACTTATTTTTTCGACTCGATATTATTCGATGTTCACTCCCCTCCAACAGCGCCCCAAACACTCGGAAAGCTCTGGCTTTGTTATGAGCGGGCGTCAAATTATCAATGGCGCGTCAAAGGATGCGCTTGCGATGGTCACGACGGACGTGTCAACCATGCCAGTCATATCGACCACAGACCACAGACCAGGGAATGGCAAGCTGAAGGTGGCCCCCACACAGACCGCGCAACCAGCGTTTACCAGCAATCGAAACAAAGTCAAGATCAAACGGAAAGACAATAGGCGTCTGAAGAGTTCAGCCAGTTGGTTGTTGGATAATCAGATTGGTACGTGGCATTTTATACCTTCCTTCGTGAAAGGCTGCGGCGGTCCGTTTCAGAAGTCAGAGCCAACCCTTTTCCCATCCATGAAGTATGAGTTACAAGAAAACCGGATAGGCCTGTCGCATCAATGGCTAAGCAAAAGGCTTGCAGGAGCCTTGAAGGTGATTTCGGAGTACCGTTGCCGTTGACCGTTGACCGTTGACTAGGTATTTCATTTAACCTGATCGCCCTCCTTCTCTTCGTTCACCTCTTCGTGCCCCGGGCGCGCCATACCACGTCCAAACTTTTTCTACCATCACACTACAACCCAAACACGGAAAAATATGCTATTGGTGATGGAGACTTCTATTTCCTTGCATTCTACGTGGTCCTCTTCACGGGTCTCCGTGCAGGGTTCATGGAGTACATCCTGGCACCACTAGCTACGCAGTGGGGGATAACGAAGAAGAAGGACATTACCAGGTTCTCTGAGCAAGCATGGCTGCTGTGCTATTACTCTGTCTTCTGGACTCTTGGCCTGGTACGTCGCGAGATATTCTTATCGTTTCTATTGCCGTCTTTTGCATCCCAACTTTTCGAACAGCTTTGTGCCGTTGCTAATCGTAACCCTAGTACATCTACTGCACCTCGAAGTACTTCCTCAACCTGCCGGAGATGTTCACAGACTGGCCTACGCGGGAGCTTCCCGGCCTCACCAAAGCATATATCCTAGGCCAGTGGGCATTCTGGCTCCAGCAGATCCTGGTCATCAACATTGAGGAACGCCGCAAGGACCATTGGCAAATGCTCGCCCACCACTTGGTGACAGTCGTTCTAATCTCCACCTCGTATGCCCTCCACCTAACCCGAGTCGCCAACTTGGTGCTCATCTTGATGGATGTGGTCGATATCTTCTTCCCTGTAAGTGCTCTGCGCGTTCCTGGTGGACTATGCGCCAGTCCAATCACTCTAGCGCCCCCCCTACTAAAATCAAAATAGCTCGCCAAATGCCTCAAGTACCTCGGCTACACCACCGCGCGAGACATCCTCTTCGGCGTCTTCATGCTTTCGTGGTTCCTCGCCCGCCACGTCTGCTACCTGATCACGATGTGGAGCATCTGGAAGCACATGCCCGAGACCATCGCGGTCGGGTGCTACCACGGCTCCCAAGATTCTCTACGGGGGCCGACGCCCCTCCCCTCCGACGGCGACTGGTCGCATGCGTGGGCGCCGTTCCACGATCCGGCGGGCACGATCTGCTACAGCAACGGGGTGCGGTGGGGATTCCTCGGCGCCCTGGGCTTCCTGCAGGTGCTTACGGTGCTATGGTTCGTGCTGATCGTGCAGGTTGCGGTGCGGGTCGTCAAGGGGATCGGCGCGGATGATATCCGGAGTGATGACGAAGCCGAGCAAGAAGCGGCGGAGGAAGAGGACGAGCTTGTGCCCGTGACGGAATACAAGATCTGCAATGAGATCGGCGTCGCGGCTCTGGGGGGCTCGGGATGGGCGCGCAGGACTGGTGGTACCAGGAGGACGGCGAGTTCATCGGGAGTCAGCTTGACGGGTCACTTTGATCGGAAGGAATTGCTGAGCCGGATAGGATGCGAGAAGCAGTGAGGTGGGTTACGCTGGGGATGACGAGAATGAGGGAAAAGCGGCTGGATTGCGCGTTGGAAGGCCGCGATTTCATTCTACAGTGATTGTGGCTTTCTGTGCAATACTAGATCATGATTTTTCTCGAGCGACTTGGCAAAAGTCTGCGACGATATCTTTTATGGAGTCCTGGATACATGGATACTGGGAATTGAGAAATTGATGATTATGATGAACACTGCCTGGCTCTCAGGATGCGATTATCTCGACATGGCTTCTTTGAATAACTGCCCCTCCGAATAACACGACCAGGCCATCTCCGCCTTGAAGATTCAACGCGCTCATCGATGCTGTAAGAACTCGCACGCGCAGTCAGGTAACTGGTGCTGCGAGCCGACATGGAAGCCTCTCTCGTTACCAAAACTCGATTCATGCGGGTCAGCATTTGTCTGAAGAACCGACTCCTGGCTTTTCTCCTTGAGTATAAATGGTATCGGTGTTGGAGAATACCTGATTTTGATGCGTGAGCTGGATTGAGCGAAGAAAGTGTGTGCTTGGTTCTCCTTGTGTCATTAGCTCCGGTTATAGATGATATATTAATGCATTGCATGCCAACAGCAACATCCAACTATCCCGGCTGAGCAAGTACGTATATTCTTTCAAATACAAAGTACAACAACATAAGAACACCCAGCTAGACCCCCCCCCCCAGAGCCTCACCAACAGACCTGTCGAACTGTCAGCCCTTCACCAACCATACTCATCCCCAGCGAAAAGAGCTCTTCCATGCCTCAGCCATAATCCGGTAGACTGAGATGCAGATGCATCACCCGTATCGAGCCAGAGCAAACATCGACCGTCAGCCGATGATAACATAAAGAGCACAGTGAACAGGTTCGCTCAGCGGGCAGTATTGTACCTTTGTGAACCGGTTTGCAACCTGCATTCCGTATATCCTCGCTTCTTAGTCCTGCTCTCCCCATGTTCCAGGCTCATCTGGAACATCGAGCACAGAACCTGAATTCGTGTCTCCCGTTACTGGACCCAGCAGAACCCGCTCCCTCAAATCGAGGTACGCAGCACAGGTACCTTTGTTTGTTTGTCTATTTCAGCTGAATAGTGGTTGTCGAATGGGTGGGTCGTTGCGTTGGTTGGCCTTGTGCATATTGGTATGCATATACATAGTCCACCTCCCGCCAGGCTTTCCCATTAGGCGTGGTCTGCATCATCAACTAACATGGAAGGGCTGGTACAACACGGCGGTTTATCAGTTTCGAAGTTGCTGGTCGGGTTTGTGGTTCGGCTTGCCTTGATGCATACCTCTTCGTTGCACGATATGTAGACACGGCTGTAGATGTACCTTGGGATGAATACTACAATGAGATACACTTGTCTACTGTCGTATGCATCTGTATACTCGTACATCGCACATCACGGCTATTGCAATAGAGCAATAAGTCCTCTGAAGAAAGACAACAACCAAGACCTTCACCAGTCAAGTATACGAGGTACATTTCATGGGCAGATATTCCATCCAGCCAGGATAACATACACAGACCAAACTGCCAGTCCAACAAGCCCACAAGACCAGTAGCAATAGCTATACGCCTTGCTAACAAGCTTGTGCAGTATAGCTACAAAGTACTGTACCTCTAAGCCACGAAAACACCCAATAGCCAACAAGCTAAATCACTTTCCGCTTAACTGCAGCGCAGCGCCAATCCGACCTTACGTGTCCCGAAGGAGAGTCCCGTCAGGATCTATTGGAAAGCCCGCTAGGTTCAAGGTTTTTGCTTTTCCTTTCCTGCTTGGGATTTGTGATAGATCCCCCTCTCTTCTTTCCTTCCTTGATGTTTGTATCTGCGGCCGAGCGGGCGGGCTTGATGGCCCGGCATCCGGATGCCTAGCTTCTTTCCAGTCAAGGCAAATGATGTATGTACTTGATTTGTACTATACCATAAAAGCTGCTCACACTCACTGTTTTGTAGCGACAGCAGCAGCAGCAGCAGAAGGTAGCTAGGTAGTTATCGGCCCTCCTTCCCCGCGTAGGTCGCTCGCAGCTACGGTTTACGCTCAATAGCGAGCGGACGGATGAACGCAAGTCATCGGGGATTCATCGGTTGATCCTTTCTACTTCTATATTACGTTTGGATTGTCTTTACCGTTACCGATGTGAAGGCCGGGGGTATCAGGGTGATGGATCCATATTACTGTACCCGGGACTGACGAGGCCAGAATCTTGCGCTTGAGCTTCAATTTTGGGGGCAGTAGACTTTATTCTGGTGCGCGGGGAGAAAAAGCAAGCGGTTGTTTGGTTTCGAGCTGCGATGAAACGAATGGAGTATCCGGCCGGGGGGAGGGTCGTGGGCTGGTGATGGTGATGGTGAGACACCTCTCGTATCAGCGATGGTCTAGTTAAGGGTGCTGGATGGAGTGATGGGTGGATGCTTTCTACAGTACATCCATGAGGGCAGTCGACAGACAGACACACAGATAGGGACCCAGATTAAACTTCCTGGGACAATGGTCACTCTCTCTTTGTTGTTGCGCTGGTTGATCGCTGCAGCCGCGCACATTGGGAGGGAAAGAGGTCAAAGTGGTACTTGTGCAGTGTGTGTGTGTGTGTGTGCACTGGGGGGCCAAGCTGCAGACCCAAACCTACCTAGGCTTGGGCGGGGCAGGGGGCAAGAAATCGGATTCTTATCCTCTCTTTCACCGGTTTGGTATCTGACGTTCTGGCTGTCTGGCATGGACATCGCGCATGCGCCATGCGTCGATGTGGGCGGGCGTGAAGGGAAAAGAATCGGATCGTTGTCCGCGTTAACAGCAACAAGTAAAAGGCTCGGGAGATCCCAAAAGAAAGAGGAAACAAAAGCAAAACACGGACATCAGAGACAAGCGGCCTCGACCGGGCGGGATTCAGGGCTCTGGGGATTTATTGGTTGGTTGGATGGATGCAATCTTGATGTTGCTCTCTGCTCCTGCATTCCATAATGGATCGCCTTCGATTAGTGATTGCCGGTCTCGGAACTGCCTGAATGGCACTGGATCTAGCCTGAACATTGAGTTGGATAGGCAATGATTGCTTATCGGCCACAATCATACCCACACAACCGCGGCTTGGCTTAACTGCATCCATCATCATTTCTCCCCATTACGAGTATGTACATACAAACCCTCACAGATTCGAGAATAGTGTCGTTGCGAACCAAACCACCGGGAATATCAATGCCCTTGTTTCTCGCTGAACCCCTGGTTTTACCTCTCCTATCCCCTGTTGGTGGAATGTTGTTGCTGTTGCTGTTGCTGTTGTATACTAGCCCACCAACAAACACCACAACCCGCCCGCAACATTTCAAACCCAAGGAGATGATTTTCGACTATCCTTACTTCATATCCTCGAGGGTTAATCTTGCCAAGGGCACTGCCTCCCTCGAGAAAAGACAAGGGGGGACATACTACTAAGTATCCGAGTAACCCTTACGGAGGCCTCCCCTCCCCTTCTGTTGCCCCCAGTTTAACGAGGGACTCACCCCTCATCCCCCACACTGATACCAGATACACAACCATCTGTAGACAAGTATGTGTACGAACAACCAAACCCGACCGCAATACAGCCAATAAACCCATACAAGCCCCCTGGCACACGAAATCAAAGGCTAAATCAACAGCAGACAAGCGGCTACAGAAAGAAGCTAAACACCAACACCGCACGAAGTACAGTACCTACACACCCAAGCCTACCACCAAATAAAACACCAAAAGATTCGCAGCCAGATAAACAAACAAACAGCCAAGCAAGCAAGCAAGCAACATACAGAAGCCGCACAACTCCCCTAAAGCTCCAGCAACAGCCCGCGCCCGCGCCCGCAAGGATGTCATCAGGGTCTCATGCAAGGAGCCTTGACAGCCAGCCGGCCAGCACGCACGGTTAGTACAAGGCACGGTCTGGAAAGAATGGCCAGAAGTAATTTTCCGATGGGATCATCCGCTTTCCTGAGAGCAGGGAGCGAGACTTTACTACACAGATAGACAGAGATTCACTGATTGTTGTCCTTGCGTACTGTACGATGAAGCCGCGCCGGCCCCTCATTTTGAATATTGATGAACCACCCTCACTCACCCTCAGTCTGGTGATGCGATCATTTGATGGGCGGAGATATTCGGATGATAAACAATCAAACGATTAAGAACTAGGGAGAGAGCAGAAGATGATGATGAAGCTGGGGATGGATGGGCAAGCCCACGGGGTTGGGGTTCAGCTCGAGGGTGGAAATGCATACCCCTCTATGCCTTTCTTCCCTTGCTCTGGGTGGTTCATGAGCGAGAGGGGATTTATTTTAATGGAAATCAAAGTAGAAAACTCTCCGATGAGAGTATATCATTACCTATCCTGTCCTAGGTGCAAGTATACTTTCATGTGGTTGTTGTTGTTGTTGAGATGGTGGATGTTGGATAAGGAAAGTCCAAGTGATATGGGCGGCATCGGGGCATCTTGTTTAAAGTCTAGTTGTAGCTTGCCGCGACCGGATTAGTGAGGATGGGACTCTACAGGGGGGAAGAATCGGACTACAGCAACAACACGGTCGCGCGTCGCACGGGGCACCAGAGGGTTATGCGATGCGAGACAACATGTTGACTTGACCGCTGCTGTCGATCTTGCTGACTTACTCCGTTGAGGGGAATGGAGGGGAAGAACAAAACACATGAGGAGAAGGGAAGAAAAGAGGAAACGGCACAGCACAGCGGTGGAATGTTGGTGAAGTGTCCAGTTGTCTGGCACAAGGGAGACACGAACACTTACACACTACTCAAGGTGTCAGGGCAACCGACATACATACACCTGGTGCTGCTGGGGGCGGAGGTGAACCCACCTCTCACGATGATAGATAGATAGTCACATCAGGCGGGTAATTGTGCAAGGAGATGGAGAAAGAAATAGAGAGAGAGAGAAGAGACAGGAGTGGCATAACTGGTCAGTCTCTAACTAGCTCTAGTGGGAATCAACTAGACTGCACTTTTGTGTAATGACCAAGGATTGATGATCGCTAGGAAAGTCCGTCGTCGCCGTCCTGCCATCTCTTCCTCCTCATCATCATCATCTATCAACTTTCCCAGATGGCTGGCTTGCTTGAAGCGGAAGGTCAATTACTAGCCTGGAGTACTCCATAGCGAGCAAGTCTCTTCCAAGGCAATCCAGGATTATTCGGTGGTCTCGGCGCAGAGTAAGCAATGAACCGGTCGGTGACGGGGAGGAATGTCATGTGATATTAAGTATCAACATGGGGCAACATCGATACCGAGATCATAGATTAGGATAGGGATACGCAATACCTAGGCAGTATGCATAAGAGAGAGCACATAGAGAGAGTACAACAACAGTTCGGCCGCTTGGAGGCAATGTTGAACTGAAACCTTCTCCGATCCACTACAAAGGTAAATTATTGGCCGTTCCCTTCCTCTGGTGACGAGACTCCGAACAATCGAGGAGGGGCAAGGATAATTATGATCGAAAAGTCTATACACCCAAAGCCAAATTAGTGGCGGTGACGAAGGAGACGAAGAGAAGGAAGCCAGCACAAGACTCCGGACGGGCCACGGTGCCGCAACCGGACATTATTCTTCTTGCTCTTATTGCTTCGGTAATGTGTGGCAATCGGGAAGTTGGTACAGGCTGCAACTTTTGAGTCAAACTAAAGGATCGATGGGGTTGTGGTTCCTAACATAGAATCACGGTTAACAATTCCAAGGTGGTTGGGCCCAGGAGGCTGTGCGTCGCGTAGCTGGAATCGCAGCAAGCAATTCTGGCGAGATACCCTTGCTACTCTAGCGATGAGCACAGCCGGAGAAACTGGAAGCCTGTCTGGTTCGAGATCCAATGGTTAACGTGGGATCCAATTGAGACGGCTGGCCGTGAGATCTACGAAACCGCCTGTTCGAATGAGAGGCGAGATCGGGATGCTCGGGACAAAGTCCAAAGTAAATTAGACAGGAACAAACCGTGGAAGCCTGGAAGATGAACAGGAGGAAAGCTTATGGCGGAGTCGTTGGTCAGCAACACCGAGAAAAAGCGACTCATAGTTACGAAGTAGAGAGAGAGAGTTATCCAGAATGTCACTGCAGGCAATCACCGGACAGGGAAGCTGTAGTAGAGCACTGGCAGCCCAGCTGGAGGACCAACCACATGCTTCAGTCAAGTGCGCAGCAGCAGCAGCAGCATCAATGTTGACGCTTTCTTTGCTACTACCTCTTCATCTACTAACTACTCCATACATAGTATCTATCTCTAGCCTAGGCTTTTTCATTTAGCAGAAGTTGCCTGTGCCCGCCGCTGCGCCCGAGTGACTAAACCAAGTCCACGATCCAAAGATGCGCCCAGCCCCAGTTTCTGAACTCTGAGTCTGGTCTGGACAAAATTAAGATAAAGGCGTGGTGAGACTGCCAAACGGAGTCATCAGCATCATTATCAGCATCATCAGATTTGAGTGGACTCGGACGGAGATAGTCAGATGGATGGCAGGCAGATGGGGAAATAAGTTATCATCGTGGCTATTTCTGAGCTGGGAAACGATACTGGATTGGAAGTGAGTGGCACACGCACGCTCCACTCGCATTTTTTATCACTTTCTTTTTATTTTTTTTTCCCGGAAGTTCTGGAACAACCGCAATCCACCCACCGAGTAGCAGCAGAAGCAGAAGTAGTTGCAATTGCTTGTTGTCTAGTTGTTACGCCTGCCGTCCGGTAAGAAGGATGACCGCCGCAAGACCCGGGCCAGCCTCGAGCAACACAACGCCAACGCCCTGATTTGTTTGAGGTTGATCAAGAAAGGTTGTCCCATTCAAGTTGTCGTCCCATCCAGTCCACAAACCTCGAATTCCTGGCCGTAGCACCAATAAGCAGGGCGAAGGGCACAGTGTCTCTGTCCCCAATGCAAATGCCACGGTTCTGACTTCTGCTTGGAGAGATGGTATTTTTGGTACCAGAATGATTGGTTCAATACTTACTGTACCGTCCGCATTCGACCGACCGACCGACTGATGACAGTGATCCCAACTGGGATAAAGAAGTGGATGGCCTCAGGAATGAATGGATGAATGAAAAAGGCTAGATGGAAAGTGGTCGAGCTGAAATTCGCTTCTCATTCAAAAGCAGTGATTCCTTCTTTACGAGAACCACTCAAACGGATACTGCTAAGTACAGCAGGTATCCATTCGCCATCGCCATCTATTTTAGACAACCGGGACTTTTAGAGTGGCGTCTAATCCCGACAACGACGACGACGACAGTATCCAGTTTCACTTTACAGTTGGGTCATCGTTGGAAAAAGAAGTTCGATCCAAATTCTCGCGCCAAAACATCATCTGATTATCATTGCCAATCCTTCAACAGCCGATCTCTAGTTGTTGACGATGATGATGATGAGATGATGCTATGGTTTTGGACCAGTCACCGCTTGCTGCCTCTCTGGCAGGTACCATCCCAGTAGATACGAGGCAACCAACCACTACAACCCCCGTCGTGGACTGCAACCACTGCAATTCACCTTTCCTCCCCGTCGGCTTCTGCTGGACCGTCGGTGGTTCAATACGCATCCTGCAATAGATTCTGGTACAGAAGAAGCCACAGCTGGAGTGGACAAAGGATCGCATCGGATCTTACCCGACTGAGAGAGACGAAGACACAGAGAGGGCTATAATAGCCAGGGCTTATGCATTCCTTACCGCCCGCTCCTGATCAATCACTAATTTCGGAAAAGCAAAACGTAGGTAGCAAAGGAAGCCGCTGGCTTTCAGGCCCACCAACAGGGGTTACGATGTCGGTACTTAGGTTGAAGGAAGGCGGAAGGCATTCTCCATTCATTCATTCGAGTCTGACTTGCAGGGCTTTAGTATAGATAGACAAGAGGAAAAGCACAGCACGCACCGGACTAGCAGGGTATGCCGGTCACATTGCCTAATCACTCAAAGCTGAAAGGCGTTGACCGTGTGGATGTAGAGGTGGAGGTGGAGGACTTTCTCTACTTAGTACACTCATTGATTGTCAAAGGGGCGACGAGGGGGTGGGGTTGAGTTGGTAGACAAGAAGAGCATCTGAACTGAAGTCGAAGTTTTTAGCCGCAGTTGGGGATGGCCGGGCGAATGAGACGTCGGATTGTCGAATAGGTTCCAATTCGACCTTCCATTCTGCTCCCCAATCTTGGAACTTCGTACATACATTGCACACTGTCTCAACGCCATGCCTGAACTATCAGATTTGCTGTCCGAATCTTCCCCTCCCTCCTCTCCCCCCTGAACGGGGGAGACTAGATCCTGCTACTAAGGGCAGGGTAACAAGTCCAACCGGCTGCCCAGTATTGAACCGACTGCACATCGCAGACTACGAACTACTCTCGCTAACTACTACTCCTACTACCTAACTCACGCACATCTTCCTCCCCCTTAACTAAAGTTTGAAAACGATCGTTACGCTAGTTCTGCTATCATAAGCTATCATAAGTCCATCATTGCCCAAGGACCCAAACTTCTCGGGGCTGAAGTTAAGAAAAGGAAAGCCTCCGACCGGACTTGGGTTTCGATCATTTGTACTATCTGTTGATGATCAGACCCCCTCCGGACCAAGTCAGCTTTGTCGTCCATCTCGAACTACAGACAACCGAACTTCCGAGGGCAGGCATCGCGACGCGTCCGGAAATTGGAGATTGATGAGACATGCAAAGCTAAACCCTCTCCAGCCCCGTTCCGTACAAAGCATATGAAATCATAATCATCATCGCGTCGGATAACCCACTCGCTAAAGTCTACTGAGGATGCGTGCCGAGTTCTGATCCGTTCGAGGGCAAGTACTTATCACGACCATTGGAGTAGTATCTAATGGTATTGATGATTTACTTGGATGAGCATCAATAGTGTCGTGACTGATCCAAATATTCAAAATCATCAACATCATCGGTCATCAGCATTAATGCCGGGGAGGGGTGACAGAGGATGTGGTGTGGTGTGTTATGTGTGTCATTAATCATCTTCATTCCGACACTGCATGCAATGAATGAATGAATCAATCAATGGATCAATGAATGGAATGAATAGACACATTGATCTTCGGCATTCGTCACCCTGTCTGTCTGTTCATCCGCTGTAATGTATGTATGTACTGTACCACGGTGGGAAGACTGATGGAGACAGGAAAAAGCTGCGACGCGTCTTGTGTTACGGGGTCAGTCAAGTCACCGTTCAGTGTTCATCACGGGTCGCGCGCCAGAGTTCAGTAAGTACTTTCCGGCCGTGTTGGATCTAGCGTCTTTTTCTTTTCCCTTTTTCTTTTGCAGCAAATGCTAGGGGACCCTGAGGTGGCAAGTGAGGTTGGAGGTTGATAGGAGACTTGTCTTGTCTTGGACCGAGCACACTCTTCCTCCCTTTCCCCCTTCTTCCTGCTTGTTGTTCAGTTTCAGGCCTACAGCCCGCTTGTTGATGCCTGCGTTAGTTAGAAGAAATAAACGTTACGGATGATATTCCTTTCCACCATAAACCCCCTCATCCATGGAATCACAATTTCCTTTTTTGGGCCGAAGAGAGAAAAAGAAAATAAAAAATGGTTCTTGATTAAATGTACAATGAAAGCACTCACTGTACTAACTACAACTACAATGACTTCTTAACCGAAGAGGAAAAAAAGGAAATCCCCACGAGCAGCCAGCTGACAGGGAACCCAGACCCGACAGCCGCCGTCGCCCTGTGTGTATGTGTGTGTGTGCCTTTCATAGTGAATGTTGGTGTGTGTGTGTGGTGTTGCCCGTGTGGACTTTCTCTCCTTTTCTGCAGCAAGCAAAGTTGAATCATGACCAGCAGACAACACGCTTATCATTTTCACGACCCAAAAAAAGCACACCAGTGGCGGAAGACAATAAAATGGATCGGATTTGGGAATACTGACCACCAGCGTGCGCGTATTCAGACTTTCTGGTCAAATCCGCCCGCTTCCCCCCTCCTCCCCTCCAGTGCAGGATCGGAGGAGCTTTCTTTCTTCGGTTCCGACCGACTAAAGATGGACGGAAGATTACGACGGGGCGGACGGAGTATGACGGACGGTTGAGCTGGCGAAGGGAAGGGAAAGAGGGTGAGGAACCTCATGGACAGGCCAAGACACATAGATACTACTCGTACTAATCTACTTACTCACTTTCCGTGATGGAACCTGGCAAAGGCGGGCACAGACGCCTGGGCAGACAGGCCAGGCTGGTAGACAGCCGAGCGAACACTGGACAAGCAGACCAGTGTGTGAGAGCGCCGCAGCAAAGCACAGCAGCGCCAGCAACTAAGTTACTAAGTAAGTGATATGACGATGGAATCTCCATTGGTTGGGCGGGTTAATTGTGGATAATCCTACATAGTTAATCTCGTCGTCTGAAGTTGGCTGTTAGTAGTCTTAAACTTGAGGCAGAGCCGGTCGGCCCCGCGGCCATCATCGATTTTATTCTTGTCGTAATAGTCGCCCCAATCGGTCACAAGGAGGGCGTGCAGGGAGCAGGAGCAAGAGCAAACCTGAGAGGAGCGCTTATAGGTAGGTAGTCGCTACGGCTGCTGTCGCTGCTGTTAAGTTGCTGCTACTGCTACTGGCAACTGCGGCTGCTCCTGTCCGGCTGCTGAGCCCTAGCCTACAACTGACTTAGCGTAAGTATACTACTACTAAGGTACACTCAAACAACCTTCTCAACTCAACTTTCCAGGCTCAGCTTTGCCTTCGGGTTTGGCCTAGTGGTAACTAAATGGACACCCACTAAGGTGGAAAGAGAGGCACGGAGGAGTAGTCCAGTCAAGTTCTTGGGCCGTCCGCCGCCAAAAGGATTGGGTTGGGAGTCGAACCACTCCAACCTGCAGCGATTGGCCTGCCCATCAGTCGGGGTCGTCAGGTTTAGTGGCAGTGCGGTGATTGGCCTTTCACTTTCGTTTACGCCTCGCTGCTGGGTCGCTGGGGATGCAACTTCTCTGTGACCACTCATATCGGGCCATACTAGCTTACAACAGTGGCCTCGAACCAACCCCAGTGCGAGACCCAAAATACCTTACATGCCCTACATCATGTCTACCTACATGTGCGCATCACTACCACTCCTCCCACTCCCTCCGAGGTGGATAAGACCCAGGTGAAGATGTTGCCGGTAGTAAAGTTTTTTTCTCTTAGCCTCATTTGGAGCTTGAACAGCGTCGGACATTTTCAACATCATGTCTGTATGCGGTCGAATGGGGTACAAAGTTACCTCAGCCCGGAAGCTGGAGGTACTTTGTTCACTTGGATTCTGTGTCGTTTACTCCGAAGGAGTGAGTGTGTATTACTGGTACCGGGCAGAATTTGTTACCTCTTGCAGAAGGGGAGGCTTGACCGGATGCAGTTAGTGGGGAAACGATTGTCCAACCGCCAAGGTTCTTTTCATACCGCACAGCCTTTGCGAACCCGTTCCATACCTGACACCGCGCAGCCCCATATTTGACTCCAGGCTCTTTTCCCCATGACAACGAAAAGAGCGAATTAGCCCATGATCCATACCTAGAACTCACTCCTACCGACCACCGGCACCGGCAACACACACACCCTTGCCATCGCTTGTACTAAGCAGACACCACCTTGCCGACCAACAACTGTGCCAGAATCTACCAGAATTAATTATGAATAAATCATAAATCATAAATTATAATCATTTCTGGTTGGGATCCGGAGGCCCTGACTAATAGATTGGCGCCGCGATGTTCCTACATAGTACTGTACACTACGTACCAGAATAGGCTGTGTGGCCACAGGTGTTCAACTTGTCCCAGCGTTCAACCTTCCCAGTGTCCCTACTACTGCCGTCCTCATAGACTACCTCTGGACCTGGACCGACCTGACTGGAGTCATGTCCATTGATTCAGCTGCACACCGTAAACTGTAAACCAAGCCGAGAAATTTCAAGTGGATTGAGAGTAGAGTGAGTAAGTGAGTAAGTGCGTGTGAGTGGCCTCTTACAGCTTCCATACGCAGCGATCCATATTTCCATCCATGTCCCCGCCTCTCCGGTCTCTGCCTCTCTCTCTCCCTTTTTCTGCCCCGTCCCCAGCCCATTACCATAACTGGTAGGGAGTGCAGTGAGTGTTCCAGCTTAGGTGCCGATGAATGGGATGGGATGGATGGGAGGGCCCCAAGCACGCCGCAGAGGCATGATCTTGTAACAATTGTATGATGTTTACCACCTTACCACCTTACCACTTTCCATTCCTCCCCCACCAGCCCGAAAGTGCCGTACTTTCCCGTACCTGAACTTGTCCTCATTCCTTCGCCTTCCGTCTGGTTGAACTAGAACTGGCGATCAACCACATTCAGCGTGCACAACCCTCCCTTCGTCCAATTTCTCCCGTGCCTCCCGGGGCTGCTGAGCAATGCCACACACACACACACACACTTACACTCTCTCACACCTCCCTTCTCCCTTGAGGTGCGTGGGTGGGCAAGTCACTTTTGTTTCCCTTCCTTTTGTGTTCATCTGTTCTTTTCTTTTTCTCTTAAAAAGAATTGTTACATGTTCTATTAATCTCTCTTTTGGGGTTGCTTGACTCGTTGCTCGCATTTGTTTGTCTCCACAGAGGCATCTTACAGTGCTTCTCTCCCTAAAATTGTCGGTAGACTGTAGTCTAGTGAATGACCAGTTAAAAAGGTTTATTTTTTTTTTCTCTTTAAAAAAAGAAAAGGAATTACACTTGAACGGCACACCATGACGGTTGCAATGTGACGCTAAACCCAACTTATTATTGGATCTGATATGGGTCCTTCTACGGAGTTAGCAGGCACGTATTATTCCAAGACCGCGAGGCCCTTCTCTCTTCTCTCTGTCCAAACTTTCACACTTCCACCCTTCCACCCTTCCACCCCTCTTCCTTTTTCCTCCTCCCTTGCCCGAATCGGTAAAGTGACCTACAGACCGGGCCTCTGCTACTCGAGAATCAGACTCAACAACGCTGGGACTGGTCTAGGGCTGCTGACCTTGTTACCCTTCCACTACTCCGTAGCATGCATCCACTTTGTCCCCCCTCCCCTCTCTTCCACTACTCCTCCCCTCCCCCCCTCTCCCCCCGTGGCTCTGACATCAACCGGTATTTCATTCTCTTCAAGACAAAGCAGAGACAATCAAACCTGGTCAACCAAACGGGACCCGACCCAAACGAGGCCAGAAGGGAGGATCAACCCTCTGGACCTGCGTCCGGGTCAAACTTTGTCTCTCCTGTATGGACACAGCACTTTCTCCGGACGAAGAAACTAACCTACCCTGGCTCTTCTAGCGGAGTTGCTATGAAGTTGATTAGTTATTTGCCGGATGGAGGATGATGTCTTGACCTCATCCTTCCTCATTAATACTTTTCCTTCTTTTACTTTTTCATTAACCCCCCCAATTTATTTTATTTTATTTTATTTTATTTTTTTTAATTCTCCATACTGCCTTATCCAATTTATTTCAATCTCCTATATGGGTTCAATTCAATCCATTCGAGGTTTCAACCATTTTTTATAAGATTAACTCCTTTGACTTTCCTTTATCATCATCTTATTGCCGTATGTTCAAGTTTCTTGGATATAGTTCGGATCTATAACTGGTTGTGCTTGCAGGATCTAGGACCTGAGCCTCTCCTTCCCTATCTTTCAGGTCACTGCCACTTCTACTATAATCAACTTGTTGCTACTGCCTTGCCATACATACTGCCACTAATATACTATGTGATATTCGTCCGGCCTTGGTTCTGGCTTTCCAATACTTTCACCCCCTTCAGTGCCTTCATTCCATCTGGGAGCAACATTCACCGGATCCGCTACTGTTGCTATCCTACGAATTGCCCCCCTCCCCCGTGCTGTCGTTCTGATATTCGCGGTTCTCGAGCCAACCGAGCCTCCCGCGATTTTGCAGTCAACTCTTGAAGATACAGATTACCCTGGTCATCCGTCGTCTCAAGCCATTGCATGCCTTTCGTACGCATCGAACTTTTGAAGCGTTGGGTGGATTGAGCAACAAACACGACAAACATAATCCAGATCTAGTGAAGAAACCATCCCAATGAGAGTACTGTGATCACAGTGTTATAGTCCTTTCAGCGTCCTGGCTCTTCACCTCTCAATCTTGCAAGTGTTATCAGACCTCAAACGTCCTGCCATATGTCTCTCCCGGTATTTCCACCGCAGCCGTATCTCCCCACACTCCATCCGATCACACCCACCTTAGCTCCCTATCCGCGGGCAGACAGTGCGAGGAAGCGACCCCTCGAGCCGGTGCCAGATATCTCGGACAATTGGACTGCTCCCTTCCGGGACGGTCTGCCAACTCCCCCGAGTGAAATGAACGGGGTTGCTACCTACAACGTCCTCCCCTCGTCCGCCTATGGATCGAAGTTGGATGGGATCACGCTGCCGCCGTATGCCAAAGTATCCGACTATTCGCGCATGAACCTCGATGGAGCGACGGCGATGGTCCCCGCGTCAAAGCCGCAATACCAGCCTCCAGCCAAGGAGAACTCAGCCCGCGAGCCACACAACAGCCAAAAGAAGAGCAGCACCAACTCCGCCGTCTCGTATCTGCAAATCCCAGCGACGATCAACAATAGCAAGGGGAGCCTAGCCGAATTCGCTGCGCAGGTGAGTGGTCTCGTCTCCTTACGGAAACGATATCTATTTCGGCCGGGTAGGCGGGAAATAATGCTAATCGGGGAAAGTAGATGACCTGTCTCTTCTGGTTTGAAAGTGCAGCCAAGTTGACGGCGGTGGAAGATCGTTCACCTTCGGCCGGCTCCTTCGCCCCTGAGACGGTGCCGTCAGTTGGCTTCCAGAAATGGGTGACCAATATCCTCTCCACGACCCAAGTCAGTCAGAATGTGGTGTTGCTGGCCCTCATGTTCGTCTACCGCCTGAAGAAGTTCAACCCCGGAGTGCGAGGCAAGAAGGGTAGCGAGTATAGGTTGATGACCATTGCACTCATGCTGGGGAATAAATGTAGGTTGTTCTGGCAAGAGCTTCTGTTCAATAGCAGAAAGAGAGGCTGATTTTCAACCCCCCTACAGTTCTCGATGACAACACATACACCAACAAGACGTGGGCGGAAGTCTCGGGCATTACGGTGCAGGAGATTCACATCATGGAAGTCGAATTCCTGAGCAACGTTCGTTACAACTTGTTCGTATCGAAGGAGGAATGGGGTAAATGGCATGTCAAGCTGGGACTCTTCGCAGACTACTTCAACAACGCCCCCCGAGCTTTGGAAAAGAGCGACAGACCGACTGCTCCGCCCGCACTTCGAGTTTCCCCCAATCTGGGACCTGTTCCCCGGGCTGCGCTGTGCTCCCCTTCGAAATTACCGTCGCCTCCCGCAAACGACTCTCTGCGATCCCACAACTGGCCTTTGCCATTGAATGCGATGCCGTATGCTGGAGGAGTGTGTCAATTGCCGCCGAGTGACATGCCACTGGCCAACCCACGCAAACGGAGCCGTGACGAGGCGGTGGAGGAGTTGCCGTCCAAGAGAAATACTGCCATGATGTCCAATCTGCCGTCAACTTCCGCCTTGTCCAATATTCCCGCCCTGCCACCCGTCTTGTCATCGATCCCGACATCGACATCAATGTCAATGCCTTCTCACCTTCCGACGATGCCAGAGTCCGTTTCTCGTCTGCCGCGTCCCAATTTCGCCTCTCACAGCCTGCCTCCGGCCATGCCTCCAGCCGTATCAGTGCCTCAGCTGCCCTCGACCGGCCGCGTCATGGCACCAGTCTACGCCCCTCCTAGCACTTGGATCTCGCAGCAGTTGCCCACCACAACGGTTGCGCCTACCGTTCCAGCGGTTCCCCCTCTCACGAGTGCCCTCTACAATTCCTTGCCGGACCCCAGCAGACACCACAACAGTCCGTTTGCGATGTCGTCAGCCACCATCTCTCCCGCCGTCTCTGCCTACTCCGTCACTTCGCAGACTCACCTGTCGCCTTCCTTCTTCCTCGCGAACCGGAACTCGCCTTATCGGCCCGTTCGCAGTGTCAACACCCTTCTGATTCCACCTCCCTCCACCTCCCTCCAGCAGCAGCGCAGCGTCCCTTTCGATCATATGCACTACCAGCCTCTGGGAAAGACTGCCGCAGAGCGCAAGACCGGTTTGCTGCCGTACCTCCACCACGAAGCTTGGCCAACTGGGCCAATTGGCCAGCCAATGTTCCACTCAGCCAGCTTCAACTTTTCATAAATCTCCTACCCTTTCCTACACCACCTCTGAACGCAATTTTACGACTTAACACTTGACGACGATGCATACGAGAAGATCCGACCCTCGCTCTTGTTTTATTCGATTTCCACTTCACCTCCCCAATTCTGCTACCACTCTTATTGTCCCCTTTGTATTCCTGTACAGACTTCTCTTCTTACTTTTTTTTTCTCTTTCTTTTCTTTGGTCATGATCTGGCATGAAGTGGCGGCGTTAGTTTCTGTTTGGACCACTCATAGAAATCGGTTTCTGTTATCTGAAAGACGAATGTTTGCATCTACACTGGGCAACGGGAGGGTATATTTGGGAGTGATTCTTTTCTTTTTTTGCTTGTGGGTTCAGCATGGAATGGCGCTGACTGTTTCTTTCTTCATGGTTATGTACACATGTGGGAAAGCATTAGCATGATATGGGCGTTTTATTCACTAGGTAGCTTCGCTCAGAGGACAGGGTCGGGTTAGGCTAGGCCCTTATGATAAGAATTCATTGAGATACAAAATATTTTGTCTGGTTTATAGAGGAGTGTTTCGCTGTGTTTGAAAGTTCTACTTGACTGTGATGGGACTATCAAATGAGATGATGGAATTGAGTGTAGATGCCGGAGTAACTGTCCTTAGCCAATCTACCTTGAGGGAGAAATTATGCCTCAGGCCGAGTACAGATTCATAGTACAGTAATTCACCAATCAAAATCACAGGATTCCGGGTGTCCGGTCCGACCTTTTTCCGGGATCTGGATGTACTGCCTCAGGCCACGAAACCTCCGTCGGAAAGAACTTTTGATTCTTTTGTTTCCGCGCGGAGTCCCAGCACCACCACACCTCTCTCAACCTCCCTCAACCCGACGACCAACCCATACACGGAGACACACAGAGAGAGACAGCGACAGAAACCGAAAATGCCTCCCCGGCTTCAACTCCTGCCTCTCCAATGGCAGCGAGCCCTTACCTCGACGACGACGACCACTACCACCATAACCGCACCCGCACCCGGCAGCATCACCTCCAACCCGCTGGCCTTCTTCTTCGGCGTCGGCGGTGCTGGCTTCCAACAATCCCGCAACGCGCACATCCTGGCCTCGCTATCCGATACCCCGGGGGCATACCACAAGCGCATCCGCCGCGGTCGCGGTCCGGCCTCGGGGAAGGGAAAGACGTCCGGCCGCGGTCACAAGGGTCAGAAGCAGCACGGTAAGGTGCCGGCTGGGTTCAACGGAGGCACCACGCCGGATATTGTGGTGCATGGTGAGCGGGGGTTTGATAATGTGTATGTTCTCTTGGCTCCCTTGCTGGGAGGTGGTTCCAGTGAGATGGCGTGCTGTGGATGTGTCTCGCAGAGTCTGAGCTAGCTGCCTTTCCTCCAAAATACCACCCACCACCCAACCCACCCCAAAGAACAACCCACCCAAACAAAGCTAACTGGAATATAAATGAAGCCACTCAATCGACCTCGCCCCCATAAACCTCGACCGCATCCAAACCTGGATCGACCAGGGCCGCATCGACCCCAGCCGACCGATCACAATCCGCGAACTGTACCAATCCCGGTGCATCCACAAGACCAAAGAAGGCGTGAAGTTGCTCGCGCGGGGGGTCCCCAAGGACGCCAAAGGCGCGGTCCTTACCCCTTCCTCCCCTTCCCCCTCTACCTCCACCCCGGAGTCCTCTTCTACGGCAGGGACCGTGCTCAAACAACCCATCCACCTCGTCGTCTCGCGCGCCTCCACCGCCGCAATCGCAGCCGTAGAAGCAGCAGGCGGCTCCGTGACGACGCGCTTCTACACGCGGAGCGCGATCCTCCGCATCCTGAAGCGCGAGATGCACCCGTTTGTGTCGAGTGCGTGGACGGAACGGAGCGGGAGTCAGGGGTTGTTGGCTGCTGAGGGCATTGTTTCTGCTGATGGGGCTGGTGCTGCGCAAGGGCAAGGACAACTGGTCGAGAGCGAGATCATGCGCGCTATGGGGTATACCTACCGTTTGCCGGACCCCACTAAGCGTCGGGATATCGAATATTATCGTGATCCTGCTCACCGTGGGTATCTGAGTCACTTGCTGAAGCCGCTTGAGGGCCCGAGTTTGTTCTTCCGGTCGCCTGTTGAGCGGAAGTCTAGTGCTGGGGTTAAGAAGGAGAAGGTTCTGCCTGAGAATAGGCTTTGGTAGTTTTTTCTTACTGGTTGATTGGTTGGGGAATGGGAGAGGGCTGGTTTTGTTTGGTTGAGTATTTGTCTCGTGTATAAATATGTTTGTATGTATCTGGATATGCGATGTTCTTTTTCTGCTTATGAGCTGGGCTTCTGTCCTGTCGGGCCAGGGCTACTGGCGTAAGGTTGTGGCTCTAAGTCTACGGGGACATATTAGATGTGTAGTAGCCAGACATTCTACTGGCAAACATGCAATAAGTGGAGTCATTCTGGATTTCTGACAGACTGCCTTCCTCCACCATACTTTCCTCAGTAATCACGCGGCCACCCGGATATCGATACAAACACTGAGGAACCATAACGCCATGCAATCATCAACAAATTGTCTCAATGCACCAAACCAAGCATCCAGCCGAAAAACGAAAGAGGTATACCGAAATGCGCTCAAATCAAAAACGGAATATATCAGAACCCGCTGTCAACATAAAAGAGGGTATCATGGATGAAGAACTAGCACATAGCAGCGCTAGCCGTGGTCATCTAATAATCATAAGTATAGCGCCATCAACACGGCTTTTCTGCAGCCCTAGACCAAGGGACTGGCAGGTAGTGGAAAAAATTCCTCAAAGTTTCCAAAAAGACTCAGTGGGGCTGCCGTCGGCGTTCTGAGAGAACTCCCGCATCCACCGCGAGCATAGAACATCACGGATGGTCCAACGTTTATGGGGATCCATCTTCAAACATCCTTCAATCACCTCGAGTGCCTCCTCCCTTTCCTGTCGGGTTTGAGCATCCGTCCCTTCATCGCCAAGGACGGCCTGCTGGTTCCAGTTCCCATTAAGAATATTGTTTTGGATGCGGGGTGCGAACGGGTCCTGGAAGGGCCGGGAGCCAACAATAACAGTATACACGATGACTCCGAACGCCCAGAGATCAACTGAGGGGTGGATCACTCCATTGGTGGAGAGGAGCAGCTCTGGGGAAGCATACTCGAGGCTTCCCGCAACGCTTGTGCTGGATCCAGCCGGCCCGATATTCTTCGGAGGTGGACGATCCGCAACATTATCGTAAGGATCAGGCGAGGAGCCGTCGTTGTCCGTGTTCATCCACTCGGCCATGCCAAAGTCACAAAGGACCAGAGTGGCAATCGCGGTTCCATCCGGCGAGACGGTCGGATCCAGCAGACAATTCTCCAGCTTGATATCGCGGTGCACAACCCGAGCATCTTCATGCAGATATCGCAATGCACAGGCAAGCTGGTATGAATATTTCTTGGCCAGTTTGAGGTCCAAGCCGCCCCGGTTTTGGCGCACAAGGTCAAACAGAGTGCCGCCGATTGCGAGCTTCGTAAAGCAGAACGTAGCATAGTCGGTCTCGTAAACCGCGTCCAGGGTCAGGACGTTGGGGTGACTGAGATAGCGCCAGACTCGGACTTCGTGGTCGAACTCGGCTTGAACCTCATCGTTCTCCTTCTCACTCTTGCCCGAGACCTGTTTCTTGACGATTTTAACCGCAAGGTGCTTGGTCTTGCCATCCTCCTCGACCTTGTACGCTTCCTTCACGGTGCTGAACCCCCCAAAGCCGATCTGCTTCCCCAGGACATAATCAGTCCCGACCATCTGGCCTTCGTCATCGGGCTGCGGTGCAGGCTCCTCACCGCCCGTGCTCCACATCGAGAGGAACATGCTGGCAGGAGACTTGCCACTGGAAGCAGTCGATCTGCGCGATCGCTGACGGGTGGAAAGACGAAGGCCTCTTGCCTTGCTCCCGAAGGGGGTCACGGCACTGCCCGACCACGAGCTGCGGTCGTCAAGCGAGGCGAAGGCCTGGACGGGCGATGCCATGTAAATGGGCGACGAGAGCACTCTGGATCCTTCCGGCGGTGTCCGGACCTCATCGGTCACTGGAGACGCGGTCGATTGCGATGTGAGAGAGGTTGGGTGTTCGATCTCCGAGGCCATCGCGCTTTCCTCTTCTTCTGGAAAGCTACCGCGCGAAGAACCGGTGGGGATGGGCCGTTGGCGTCGCTGCCTTTCAGGACTGGAACTGAGTTCCGACTGCCGGTCGCTCTCGTCGGGCCCGTCTTCTTGACGTAGCGTGTTTCTCAAGCCAGAACTGCGCGACTGAAATTTCTGCGGGCGACCGGCGGCCAGAGGCTCTTCGAGAGGCAGGCAGCGACCCGAGTCCAGGGCCACGATAGGGTCAAAGCTTATAGAAGGGCGGCGCTCTTGCAGAAAGCTGTCCAGCGGCGATGCTTGCACGTCCTCTGGCTTGTGAGGATAGCTGACCTCTTCCTGCTGGGGCAGATCATGATGACGAGGAACGGAGATGGGGGGTGTCGCCGAGTGCAAGCCACTCAAGTCACTGCTGTCTTGATCAGTACCGCCACGGGGTGGGTGATAATCGTGAAAGATGTTTGTACGGTCGCCATCCGTCGCTCCTCCTCCGCCTTCAGCCTCACCCCGCCATCGGGGTCGAGGGGAATGTTGGAAAGACGTCTCAAGCTTTAACCCGGCCAGTGCGTTGTGGGGTCTTCCTGTCTGCGCCATGCCCTCCACGAGAGCGGGAAGTCTATATGAGCGAGAAGAGTGGAATACAAAGAGGAGGGGGGGGGAATATAGTTCTATCTCTAGATGAAAGAGAGAATAAGGTTGAAAGACGCATGAAAGATGAGGAAGAGGAAGAGAAAGAAGACGGGTAAGTATGGCGTTTAAAGGAGTTTAAAAAGTGATCTTATCGAGTGAGGAGGAGTGGGAGTAGTAGGAGTGGCCCGTGGTGGTGGTGGTGGTGTCAAAAGAGGAGAAGAGAGGAAAGTAAGAAGTACAGAGGGTACTTTATCGGAGGGTCCCGATCCGATAGGAGTGAGCTAAGCTCAAAAGGAAGAGAGAATAGAAGAAATGCCGTCTGTCCGGTCTCTTAGTAGTAACTAAAATAAGCCTACCCACGGCACTAAACGGTCGTCTAGCGTCACTGGGTGAGCTGATCTGGAAGGAAACGCAATCCTTCTGCAGGCCGGAGAGAAAATGGGGGTGGGGGTGGTGGTGAACCCAGCAGGTGTGGTGGACTTGAAAGAATGAAGAGAAAGAAAGACGGGAAAGAGACAGGAAATCGATGGGAGATCGGAAAAAGAAGGGACCAAATAGGCAAGAGAGTGGGAGTCAGAGTTCGGGTGATGACGGAGACCAAGTCCATTATGAGCATTGCCTGACAGTCAACTGGTCAGTGAGCACAGACTTTGAATGTAAGGTGACGGAAGCGATCAACCATTCACAGCCACTTCCATTCATGCTGGGCTGACGCTTGTCTGTCTTGGTCTTAGTGCCCGTTCATCGCTTTTCCCGGAGTCCTTATCACCTGAAGATATCGGCCCTGACCCTGAGCCCTGAGCCCTGTGGCTGTCGCCCCATCAGGCTAGACCTGGTCCCGCCACGGGATGGGTCATCCAGCGGTGGATAAGCGCGCGCAAGGGGCGCTTGTTTGAGGCACCTCCCCTTTTCTCTCGCATGCTCTCATCAAAGTGCCCGTCCGGGGAAACTCGTTGCGTTGCGTTGCCTTGCGCTGCGTTGGGCCTGCAACTTTGGTTTCCATCCCTCCCCTAATTTCCCTTCGTCCCAATCAACATCGGTGTTCGGGCTGTTGTTGTTTTCCCTTCCCTTCCCTTCCCTTCCCTTTCCTTGACTTTGTTTTTGCTTTGTGCTTGACCCGCTCTGGAAGTCGTTCCTTTTCGTCCTTGTTTGCCCGACGAACTCCTCCCTCCTCCCCTCCCCCTGGTACGGTACCCACCCCCGCCGTCAACGGTTGCTCCTCGTGGCCGTCGTCTTCGCTCTTTCGTGACCTGGAATAGCAATTCCATTCTTCTCTGTCATAACGCTTTCCCGGCTATCGGTCTTTCACTTTCCTTCCCTTCGAGCTGCACCGGGACGCTGCGCAGTACCAAGATACCTTCATCGCCTGGATTCAATGCCAATGTTCATGATTCCACAAGTCGTTCTTTCGCCTTAAAAATCCAACCCAATTTCCATCCCGACCAGTGGTTTCGCAACCACAAACATTCTCAAGATGACGAGACCTCGGATTGTGCGGGCCGGTATGTGCAACTAGTGGAAGTCAGATGGACTCCGCGCTGATCAGTAAATCTCCAATGATAGATACCATGGACCTTCAGGACCAGCATGCCCCTTCCGCCAAGGACCACTCCAAACAACCCATGAACTCTGCGGGCATTGCCCCCCACCAGGAACAAGCTCTCCGCCAGGCCGACCAGGACACCCAAGCTGAAATGATGCAAGGCCCGTGCACCCATGACGGCCACCCCAGTGACGATCGCGCCGATGGGATCGATATCTACGACGACGATGACGATGACGACGAGATCGAAGATATAGATCACCACCGCGACCTCGTGGGTGAATCGGAAGAAGGCGACCTGGCCGATGGAGAAAGTGACGACATGCTGGATGATGATATGATGGACAAGATCTCGAGTTCTCCATCCATTGACGATGGTATGTTGACCAGGCTGTGATGTTCGGTGCCGACCACCATTATGCAGCCCCCTGCCGTTTAGATTTCACTCGCGCGGGAGACTGACCTGAACCCCAGAGGATATCGACTTCGAATTCGTCTATGCGCTGCACAACTTCTTCGCGACCGTCGACGGACAGGCGAACGCATCCAAGGGCGATACCATGGTTCTTCTAGACGACAGCAACAGCTACTGGTGGCTCGTTCGGATTGTCAAGGACGGCAGCATTGGTAGGCCACTTGTCCGGTGTGGATATAATCGAAACTAACACTAAGCAGGGTATCTACCGGCGGAACATATTGAAACTCCGACCGAGAGACTGGCTAGATTGAACAAGCATCGGAATGTGGATGTGAGTGTCACAGTTCCCAAAGTCGTGCCACTTGCTGATAGAATGTCCACCAGCTTTCCGCAACCATGCTCGGAGACAATTCGGAAAAGTCGAAGAACCCACTGATGAGGGCGGTGCGCCGCAGAACAACCAGAAACGTCCAGTTCACCGCTCCAACATATATCGAAGCGTCTGATGTCGATTACTCCAGCGACGAGGACTTGGACGACGCGGCATCCTTCAACGATGAAGACGGCTCGCGAGCGGAGGCGGACGATTCGCACGATGGCCACAATGAAGACATCATCGTCCAGCCACTGAGAACAAAGTCGCAGCGAGACAAGGGAACCGAAGATGGCAGCGTCGATGAGACGGATGAGCCAGCTGGGAACAGTCCTGTCAAGCAACGTTCTAGCCAGGAGCTTCTTGAGCCTGACGGTGGGTGTCTCAATCTGTTCTCTGGGAGACTTGCTAACGGGATCCCAGCCGATAACAATGTGAGCCGGTCGCGAAATGGTACCGTTCGCAACACCGATTCCTTCTTCAGAGACGATACCGTGGAGACAAAGAAGATTTCCTTGACGCCCAACCTCCTCCGAGACGAAATCGGTAGTAGTGGTCTCTCTGGCGAGGCGAACGAAGTAGGTCATCTGCTGCCACCCCGCTGAATGCATATTAACCTATAACAGGGCCGCGGTAGCTTAGAGAACATCGACAAGACCCTCAGCGCGATTGATAAGAGTAGAGAGGATAAGAAGCGCAAAGACAAGAAGTCCGGAATGCTTAGTGGCCTTTTCAAAAGGAAGGACAAGAAGACCAAATCCCACGACGACGAGACGGAAGAGGCCGAGAAGAACTCGAACGAGTTTTCCCGCTCATCGCCTCAGCCGAAAACATCTCTGGAATCAGTCCCCTCGCCTGTTTCCCCTGAAGCTCGATCCCCCAAGCAGCTGGTGGCGCAGAGGCAGACCAGTAAGCTGCAGAAGCAGCCTCCGGTGGCCCTCTCTCCAATTAAGCAGGATTTCTCTCGTGAACAAGAGCCTACTAGCATCGACAAGAACATCAAGTCGGCGATGAGCACCAAACCGGACCAGACCATCCGACAAGTCACCTCTGAAGAAGCGGATGATATTCCGTCGTCACCGCCACTGGGTCCGTTTGATGATAGTCAGGAGATCATGATGTCTTCCGCTCGTGTGCCGAGCCCTGCGAAGAAGATGGTGCCGTCTCAACCTGAACCACAGGATCAAATCACATCACCCGTGGAGTCGCACGGCGACTGGCAGGATGCGTCTGAGAATGTAGCGTACTCGCAGCGTTCGGTAGCATCTCCTCCCCAGCGATTCCAACCGAGACAGCTGGATTATCAAAACCAGCGATTTGACTCTCCTGTCAGTGGCTCGATGGAAGAGCCCCCGATCTCGCCCATTGCACCCACCTTGGGGACGGATTTCTCCAATCCGGCGAGACACTCTATCGTGTCGGTCTCCCCTCCCATGTCTCCTGTCACCAGTCAGCGCGACAGTAGAGGCATCGATGTTCGTTCTTCCTCATTTAGCAATGTATCAGCGCCTACTCCTACTTGGAGTGATGCGAGCTTGCGATCATACCTGGACGATGAGAATGACATTCGCGATTTGTTCATCATCGTCCACGACAACTCTAATATTCCCCCTGCCGGTCCTGATCACCCCATCACCGGTTGTCTTTTCAAAGAAGAGAGCAAGCGGCTCCGGGAGATGAGTAGCCAGCTTGATTCCATGCTGGCTGAATGGGTCGGTCGAAGAGTGCGGGAGTCAGCTAGCAAGTAGCACCGATGCCTGGTCTCAGGCTTGATGCCTGTTGTGAGCGATTTCGGGTCTGGCTTGCAGAGACACCTAACTCACCCATAGGCCAGGAGCTTACCATGTGCTGGACGCATGGATATGGATTGTCTGGCACTGTTCTGTTGCCGCTCAATTGATTGTGCACCACGAAGGTGGTTTCGGAGCGGGCCGAGACCTAGAGGACCGCATCTTTTTGATTTCCTTTGTTTCGCATGCTGTTCGTGTCAGTCTCAGTAGTTCATGACTGACTGTTTGCTTCGTTCTTCTTTCCAGCCTACATGTATAAGGCTGCTGGGATACCCCGAACTGCAGGTGGTTTCTAACATCCTGTAGTTTCTTTTTTTGTTTAACCTTATGAAGAGATGTTCACTGGCATATTGTATTTGAATGGAAGTATTTGCATGATATCCGTATGCTTCATCAATGTGATCTGACTTGAACTCGTTGACTACCGAAGTCGAGAACTAAGCAGGCAGCGGGCAGCATCTCGTGAGGCCGGCAAGGCTGTCGCGCGGAAGGGTCAGCTGCCCTCCATGTCAGTGCCATGTCATGCCCGACCAGAGTTAATGATGCATAAGAATAAGAACCAGCACAATTCCATCGTACGCTGATCCACCTACAGCCAGCCTTACTGTCTCTCTCTTCACATTCAACTTCAACTTCAACCCGACAAGCAGACCGCTCATCATGTCCGACCCATACTCCCCACCCCCGCCGCCCCCGCTACCTGTATACGATTACAACTACGATTACAACGCCCACCCAGCATCAGCATACAACCAGCCCCCTCTACCACCAGCAACAGATCCAACCTACAGCTACCACGACATAAATCAGATCCCACGCTCCCACCCGGACAGCAACGAACCCTGGCCTGCTCCTCCAACCCAGTATCCAGATTATCCAGCTCAATACCCCGATCATGCCCCCGCACAATACCCAGATCAACCCCCCACCCCTCACAACCCAACCCCAAACCATCTAGGTCCCCCGCAATACGAACAGCTCCAGCGCCAGGGCAGTAATGCGGAGTACTAGTGAGTTTCTTCCTGCACTATCCCATCCAGCTTGCATGTCTGGATGTGTGAATTGAAGCGAAGCTAAACTGAAACTAATAATGGGACTAGCAATCAACACCCTGATGATACCCCCGAGCACCACCGTACTGCTGAGCAGGGGGCTGATGGTGATGGTGATGGCAACGACAACGAGGCTACAGACCGCGGCCTCGGCGGCGCGCTGCTCGGCGGCACGACGGGGTATCTTTTCGGTCGGAAGCAGAAGCATGGGTTCCTTGGGGCGGTGGGCGGGGCGCTATTGGGGAGTTTTGTGGAGGATCGGTTGAAGGGGAAGGGGAAGGAGAACGGTGAGGGGGAGGGGGAGGGGGAGAGTGGGAGTGGGAGTGGTTATGGTGCTGGGGGTACTGCTTATGGGGGGAGTGGATACAGTGGGAGTGGTTATGGTGCTGGGGGGAGTACTTATGGTGGTGCTGGGAGTACGTATGCTGGGAGCGGTACGCACGCAGGGGGCAGTGACGATGAGCGTGGCAGTCACTATAGTCATCGGAGTAGTAGTCATAGTCACCATAGTCACCACCATAGTCATCATCATGGGCATGAGCATGGGCATGGACATGGGCATCATCACCACCATCACCACCATCATCATCGGCATCGCCATCATCGGAGTCGGTCGAGGAGGAGCGTTTCTGGGTCTGGGTCTGCGGAGGGGTCTATGGAGGATTGAGTCTGGATGCTTATATCTCCAGTCAGAGGGTTGAGGTGCCTGGGAAGCTGAAAGAAAAGGGGGGTCCGGGGGAGAACCCCCGGAAACGCTTATTCTACTGATATAGAATTGAGGTGCTTGGGAAGCTGAAAGAAAAGGGGGGTCCGGGGGTTCTCCCCCGGGATGCTTTAGGAGAGAGGGAGGGGAATGAGGGGGATGAGGGGCAGTAGTTATTGATTGTGATTGTGTATGGGTTGAGGCCGATGACTTATACAATGATGAAGGATATGCTCATGGGTTGCGGGCGGTGCCTTGCAGCAGTTTCCATAGCGCCACTGCGACCCTGGCTCGGTGGCTGAATCAGAGCTGGGGATAGCCTCCTGTCAACCACACCAGTCAATCGCGAAAGGAGATTGTGGTAAACAATGCACACAACCCTTTTTATAAGTAGTAGAGTGGTTTACAGCTACGCATTGGGTTTAATCAATTGAGCCAGAATGACATCTCTCATCGGTGGCTTGGTCGTCTGGAGGCGCAGCTTATGTCCGGTTTCTCCACGTCTGTCAGGGCTGTTTTACTGAGTTGGTGGATTACGAGACAGCAAGCATACAGTCAGACAGTCTGAGAAGAAGCTGAGGAAAGCTCGTCTGCTGGCGGGATGACGTGGAGCTGAAGAAAGGTCCCTGTTGCCACCAGAAAGGGATAATCCATGCCATCATCGAGTACAGTACATAACCTGTCTTTATCTTGCACAGTGCACAATGCAACCGGGGCAAAGAATGAGGCAGTGAGAGTGCTTGGCGAGAACGAAAGCGTACAGTCATAGTAGGGCAGACAGTGGGTGCAGTGGGTCAAAAGATGCCGAAGAACGGGGCTCCGCATCCATGGGAATCCCCATCTTCTGCCTTGAGAAAGCCCGATCCGATCTGGGATAGAGTTGGTGAGCATGGATCATCCTGTCTGGGTCAGGTTGCTGGCAGGATGTTGGTGGATGAGAGAGGAAGGAGGGGGGAGGTTGTGGAGGAGAGAGAAAGAGATAGGAAGGGAGATACGAATAAAGAGGAGGGAAAGAGAGAGAGAGAGAATGACCCCGTCATTCATTCAATTCATTTATCCAAGATCGACAGTCAGCTGCATTATTGATTGGATTTAGTCAGGCAGGGACGGGTTCCGACTCTGGTCCGAGACACCAATCACAGGCTGACGATAGGCTCCCAAAAGGTTATCCGGACTCGTGACTCCATCCCCAATTGTGACTCTTTCCCTTCTCCGTTTGTCTCTCTCTCTATCAGCCATTGCATTCCTTCCCCATTCCCTCTTTCAGTCATTCATTCCCCTTTCCTCTCCTCCTCTTCCTCTCCTCCTCCCTCTCTCTCTCTTTTCTTTCCTTCCTTTCCCCTTCCCCTTCTCTTTCAAACTCTATCTCTTCTTTAGACAGACATCTTTGTCACTCATTCCTTGACTTAGTCTTTGCCCGCACCCCATAGAACTACAGCCCTATCTATCTCTCCTTATCACCCCATCTTATCATATCAATTCCCTCCTCCGACGGGCCCTCAACACAGCTGCCCAACCGACAGCTCCTCAAATAAAGACTCCCCCGGTCCCTTCAGTCGGTCCGGATTAGAGAACACCATCCCATTCAAACCATGCTGTCCCCCTTGATACAATATATCCAACCCGCGCTGCCCCAGCACTGCGAACCAACCTCTCCATTTCTCGCGGCCGTTTCCTCCTACCTTCACGTCTGCGTACCGACTCCGCTAGCCTTTCTATCCTCCCTCTTGGGCACTTTCAGCATAGTCTCGTGGCTATTCGCACAGCTCCCTCAGATCTATAAGAACATCCAACTCCAGTCAACCTCCGGGCTATCGCTGTTCTTTCTGGTCGAGTGGTGTCTAGGTGACGCGTGCAATCTCCTAGGCGCCTTGCTCACCCGACAGGCCGCCTGGCAAGTGATCGTAGCCGGTTACTACGTCTTTGTCGATGTCACGCTAGTCTTCCAGTACTTCTGGTACACAATCTATCGACGCGGACAAGACGGCTACGGCGTCCTGTCACACTCCCACTATGATAATGGAACCGGGGGCATTCTGGAGGGTGTCTCCTTCTCGGAGGACGACTCGATCCGCCATACACCGCATCCGGGAGGCATTCCCGTGTCGACCCCCAAAGACATGAAGGACCTCAAAGAGCCAACCATCGGCACTCCCAACGGGCAGTCCCCGTCCTACAGCAACGAGAAGTACAGCACCTCCCGCCGATCCATCATCCGCACCAGCAGCAGCGGGCCCAGTTTGCCTATCGGCTCACCGCGCACCCTCCTACTCGCATCCATGCTCTGTGCCGTCCTCGCCAATGCTGCCCCTACCGAGGTTGAAGCAGCAGCAACAACGTCAGGTCTCTCTCCGCACACCCTCGAAGTTCTCGGCCGAATCATCTCCTGGATGTCTACAGTCCTCTACCTCGGCTCGCGGCCGCCCCAGCTCTACAAGAACTACTGCCGGAAGAGCACCTCGGGCCTCTCTCCGCTGCTCTTCATGGCCGCCTTCAGCGGTAACTTCTTCTACTCAGCCTCTCTGCTCACCAACCCCAACGCCTGGTACGACTTCCCCGCGCACGGCGGCGGCGGCTGGGCAGACGCCGACGGCAACAACCGCGCCGAGTGGGTCAGCCGGGCCATCCCCTTCTTCTTCGGTGCGTTCGGCGTCCTCGCCTTCGACGGCACCATGGGCGTGCAGTTCTTGATGTACGGATCCCGTGACGACGAGTCCATCATGGAGGTCGAGGACCCTAAGGATGGTCGCAGTCACTGGACCCGCGTTCGCGGCTGGATGAGGGGCTGGATCCCCTCCGTGTCCTCCTCGGCCGTCGTCACGCCGCGCAACCCCGAGAATCAGGCTCTCCTCCATCAGCATGACTGCGAGAGATACGGGACTGTTTGAGATATAACGTTACTCAAACCTCCCTCTGCCTTGTTCGTCGTTCCATTACACAGCCCCCTCCGTATATCCCGGCAAGCTTTAGTCTCGGGACCTTCTTGCATATCAGCTGGACATGATCATCACACGATTTTATGCCTACACCATATCACACATACCCCATTTGTCAGCTTGGTTGTCGTGCCATCGGCTTTTCAGGATTAGTTCTTCGGGTTTTTATTCGGCTTATTTTTCTTTTTTTATTTTCTGGTTACCTCGCGCAACCTACCAGCCTCAGACCATATACTACGATTTCATTTTAGCGGCGTTATTTGTTTGGGATTTTTGGTTTGCGGCATATTTACACGGGGTTCATGGCATTGCGGTCTTTTACGATCTTTTGAACTGGGGTCTATTCCCTTCTTCTACTGCATAGAGGTTTTCACGATTGGCGTGTTTCACATTTTCCAGACAGATTCATCTTCTTTCGCGAACGATATTAGCCTGCTCTATACATCATACATCATACATTATACATTATACATTATACATTATACCCGCTGTGAGACAGACAGGATGGAAGAGGCAATTTATCTCCATGGTTCAAGGTATCTTAGTGGCTAGTTACCTATACTCTACTACTTAGATCTAGATCCCTCAACGAGGAATTCGAGATAAAGATAGAATGATATGACACATCATGTTCGAACAAGATCCATTATGCCTTGGGCAAGAAAGGCCATTCTTCGTACCGACCTTCATTATCTCCGTCACCCGAAAGGCTATGAAACAAATCAAATCTTTAAGATCAATCAATCATTCAATTAATAATTCACCCACCCACTCACTGTATTACATCCCACCCAGAGTTCCCTCTCCCCATCAAAAAAAAGAACAAGCACCAATCTGCGCTCCCGATTCCCCTTCGCTCATCATCATTCTCATTAGTTTTATAAAACATAGATAGGTAGGTAGGTAGGTACAGTTCACCCCACCCCCTCCCTCCCGCCCTCCCTTCCCTTCCCTGCGCTGTGATCGAATATGTAGACAGTTCGGAGGCATAGAAAAATAGAAAAGCCATCGATCACTCGCTCAGGGCCGGCGCTCTTGTCCTTGGGCTGGACGAGAGGTGGACGGAGTTAGCAAGAACAGCGTCCAACAAATCAGGAGGGAGAAAGAGGGGGCGAGGCAAGACAAGGTCAACAGGTAGAATTTGGGGAAGAGACGAATTTGTGAAAGAGACGTTGAAATCATGTACACAACCAAGGGTTCCGTGCAATAATGGAAGGGCAAAAGAAGAACACGAAGAAGAAGAAAGAGCACAAGGGAAATGCAATATATCCGGATCCATGAGCGCACGATGAAACCCCGTTCATTTCATGGAACCCTTTTTTCTTGTCTGTGCATAAGAAAGGAGCCAGATAAGGGGGAAAAGAACATAAGTGCGACATTTGTAGGTTTGGCTAATGATACACAGTTAGGGGGTTTGAAGAGACTGCCTCAGATCGACCAGCGACATGCGGCATTTAATGACCGGCAGCAAAGCAGAGGACCGGTGGTGGGAAAAAATGTACCTGAAGAACTCTGAACGTATATGCAACAGCAACCGGTTTCATATTGACTGACAGATTCGAGTTTCCAGACCAGTCAGCAGCCTAAGACAGACACGGTAGCTCCCCCAGGCAAGAGAAAGGGAATGATGATTTAAAACAGAGGCGATTTGACATCTTGTACACCCCGTCTGATAACATCCTCAATCGGCCACCTGGGAGGCACAACCCTGGGAGTCCGCTTGCGATGCCATGCCTTCTCCATCTCGGGAGGGGGAGTCAGCTCCTCATTTGCCGGCAGAGCACCACCCGCAATGCCCGTGGAAAACTTGAGTTGCAGAACATTGCCGATCTCATCACAGGCTGTCAAAATGCGATCAAGGTCTTCCTTAGTGTGCGCCGCAGACACACAGAAACGAGCACGAGACGAGACCAACGGTGTGGCTGGATAGCCCACAACAACCACCGAGATCTTCCGCTTCAACATCTCATGAGAGAAGGCAGGCATCTTGGCAGGGTTAAAGAGGAGTACAGGGATAATCGGCGAGTCGTCGTGGCCATACACTATAAAGCCAAGACGCTTCAGCCCCAGGCGCAGATACCGAGAGTTGAAGGCCAAGCGCTGTAGTCGCTCCTCGCCCTGACCAGGGACGACTTCGCCCTGGATCAGTCGCAGAGCTGACATGATCTGAGCCAGAACGGCTGGAGCGGGTGCCTCTCCATAGAAGACGCCGGAGTTCGTGGCTCGCAGCTTATCAATCATGCTCTTATCCGCAGCAATGTAGCCACCGTTGGCACCGAAGGACTTGGTGAGCGTGCCCATAAGAACATCTACCTCCTCGGTATCGATATTGAAATAATCACAGACTCCACGACCTCGGGGCCCGACGGCACCGATGGAGTGCGCCTCATCAATGAACAGATTGTACTTGTAGCGTCTCTTCAACGCAATCAAGCCAGGAAGGTTGCACATCGATCCCTCCATGGAGTAGAGACCTTCCACCACAACCAAAATCTTCTTCCATGGGCGATGGGTACGTGGCTGTCCTTGACTGATCGCCTCACGTAGTTTTGCCTCGAGATCCCGCATGTCGTTGTGCTTAAACATAGCGATGGAAGCGCCCGAGAGACGGGCACCGAAACGGATTGATGCATGGTTCAGCTCGTCCGAGATAATCAAGCAGCCCTTGTTGACGAGAGCCGGAAAGATATTCGCATTTGTTCCGAAACCCATCGAGAAAACCATGGAGGCTTCTTTACCCACAAATTTGGCGACCAAATCTTCACACTCGACATGGAGATCTTGCGTACCAGTTTCAGCGCGAGTGCTTGGCGAAACAATTCCGTACTTTCTAAGCGTATCCTCGGCGATGTCGGCACAGGGACCTTCTGATTGGGCGAAACCCAAGTAGTTGTACGAGCTCAGGTTCAGTGTGTCGGTGGTCGTTCCAGTCAGATAAAAGTGTCTGTTGTGGTCGTCTGTGGCCCGGTCAATCAGCGTAATGTACCGTCCGGGCACTCCGGTCACTGGCCGTTCAAAACAGTCGTTGATACGCAGCTTGAGGCGGCGCACGTAAAAATTGTCAAAATCGCTGTTGAGGGCTCCATAACCATTCCGGGCCTTCAGATGACGGTAATTCTCTTCGCGGAACCGTTTACCGAAGAAGTCGCGCACGTGTCCGAACGCAATGAGGATGAGATAACTGATATAGGTCGTCAGAAGATAATAATAGGGCGGCTCGTCCATTATAGGCTCCGGGAAAGGACCGCCAGGATGTCGGCTGGAATAGCGGTGACTGTGATGGCCGATTGGTCCGAATTGGGCATGCTGCTTGGCCAGCCGACGAGCCTCTTCCGGCGACGGGGGCTGGAATAACGTGGTTGGAGGCTCATCCATGTTGGGGTTTCCCGCGGTTGCCGTAGAGAGAGATATCGTAGGAAGCGACAGAGAGGCTGAGCTGATCGGTGGTGCGACCGTATTAGGGTGAGAAGTCCCACTGACCGACTGGACAGCGGCCTGCGCAGTCTGAGACTCGGCCCTGGACTTGGGAGAGGTAGAGAATAGTTGACTTAGGCGACTAGGCTTCGCAGTGGGCGCCTTGATGGCAATGCCGCCCTTGGCAGAAGCGGAGGAAGAAAAGGGAGCGTTGGAAGGATCGTTGGTAAGAGAAGGACCGGCAGCTCGACGAGGCATCGCAAGGAAGCAGCCGGACAGAAACACGGAGGATCGTGCGGTTTCAATAGGAGGAACAGCGCAGACGGCTGGAGACGGCAAGAACCACCTGGTCGACAACACTGTCAACTCTTCGACTAAAGGCAAGGACTACTCCTTCGACTTCTGTTGCCCGAACTCCTTGGTATGTTCACTTGGTACAAGTGACCAACGGCGATCGTACGACGTCCACCTAAATGGCCTTTGCGGGCTTGGTCAGTAACTTGGGCAATGAAAAGTGGCGCGAAGTGGTCAGACAAGCAGAAAGCGCGCAGCGCAAGCAAATGTACGGGGTTAGAGTAGAAGAAATTAAAAGGAGAAGCAGCCATGAGAAAAAGGAGAGTGAATCGAGAAGTGGGCTGCGGAGAATCTGAGATGATCAGTCACGTACGTACCTTTTGCACGTGGAGCGACAATGGCAGGAGGCGGAGCCCTGCAGCGAATAACTGGCTTACGAATCCCCAAAACCAGAAGAGCTTCCACGAAGACAGGACGACAGATAGGAAGGGAGTGCCGATGAAGATGAGGGGCGAAAGAGAAGACGGGGTGTAAAAAGTAGTGGGAGGTGGTGGTGGTGGTGGTGGTGGTGGTGTCAGCGGAAGAAGAGGAGAAGAGAGGAGAGGAGAGAAGGTGGGAACACACTGTAGTTAGTACTCTGTAGTGACTAGTCGAGTCGAACAACTCGGGAGGGACTCGTTCCTGAAAAAAGGTCGAGAGCTGATTGATTTGTGCAGCAGAACCCACGGTCACATCAAACCATTACCAATGATATTAATGAGGAACTAATGAGAATAAACAGAATAAGCGTTGCATCTTCCCAGCACGCCCCGATGGGTCTTTTTCGGTCCTTTTGGGTCATTGAGGGTCTTTCTTTTTTCTTCTCACCTTTTTTTTCCTTTACAAGAAGTAGTAAGCGGATGTCACGGAACGGTAACTTAAGACCCTCACTGGGGGTTTCGGTGTCTGGAAAGCGGGTAATGCTTTGGTAATGTTCTGGTCATCTAACTATCACTTTACTAGCCCTGTCTATCTTTTCTTTTTTTTTTTTCCTTTTTCTTAGTATTCTTATTTCTCTTCCCTTTTCGGCTGTGAGAGATTAAAGAAAGGGGCAACGCAAGGTGGTTGACTCGATGAACCTGAACTACATTGAAACTGCCAATCTGCACTGTTGTTGCTTGTATATTCTTCAATTCAGTGCACAGATGGATTTCACCGCTACTTGAAACTGGGAAGAAGCATTCCTCACTTGGAACCTCTTGGAGCCTTGAAACATTGACTCGAACTCACTGTAGACGATGTAGTCTAAGACTAATGCACGATTGTTTCTGCCTCAGGCCAATTTTGCATTAACTTCCACAGTCAAATGACTTTACATCCTGAACTGTCCTCCCTGATTACTTGCGCATCTCCCTAGATTGAGCTTGCATTCGCAGCCCAGCACATGCAGAGCCATTCAATGCCTGCTTAGAAAACTTGTAGTCCACCTATCCTGGTGACCGGGTCTCTCTCTGCCCTTTGTTTAAGTCTGTTTACTTCCCCGCTGTTATCCGCTCTGTTCCGCCCCCGTTCCGCCCCGGAATGCCCCGTAGACATGCTCCAGTCTATAAGTATAGACCCTGCAATTGAGGCCACGGAGAACCCTGTCAATAGTCCAGCTCAATTGTCTTCTTTTGCCGGCACTTTCTGGGTGGTGATTTGAGTTGAACTGACAGGCAGCAACCAAGTATTGACTGGCACGGAAAGCACTTCTGACCCTCGCTCGGTTCCTGACAGCCAAATTTCCCGATATTTGAGTCTCTGTTCCTGTCAAGACCAACAATACGAACGTCACACGATCTTCTGTCGACAGCAGGATACACGATAGACAACTCCATGGCCACCAACGGAGTAGGTTCTAAGGAGTTATGGAGACACTCTTCTCCTCAGACCACCCAAATCTATGACTTCATCAAGACTGTCAACAAGAAGCACGCCTTGTCTATCGAGTCCTACAATGATCTTTGGGAATGGAGCATAGCCGAGCCTGCCAAATTCTGGGAGGATGTCTGGCACTACACTTCAATCGTGGCTCATAAGCCTTACGAGCGCGTGAGTACATCAGTTAACGTGGCTTAGGTTTAAATCACGGGAATCTTCACAGACAGAACATCGCTAACCAGGTCACAGGCGCTGAGTTCAGAACAGCTTCTCTTTCCCCGGCCTAAGTTCTTCGAGGGGAGTAGACTCAACTTTGCCGAGAATCTACTCTACCCTTCCGCGTCCCCGGACGAGGATTCGGTGGCGGTCATTGCCGCCACCGAGTCGGATCGTGAATACGTGTCCTGGAAAGAGCTGCGAGACCGGGTCAGGAGATGCGCCAACTCTTTAAAAGAGGCAGGCTTGCAGACTGGGGACCGTGTCGCAGGTTTCCTGGGAAATCATACGAACACCGTCGTTGCAATGCTCGCCACTGCCTCGGTTGGCGCCTTCTGGACAGGTATTTCTCCAGACACCGGAGTGCATGCGGTGCTGGAACGCCTGAAGCAGATCGAACCGAAGATCCTGTTTGCCGACAATGCATCGCTGTATAATGGAAAAGTGCACGGAGCGGATACCAAGTTGCGTCAGATCGTTCCAGGTCTGCCCAATCTTGAGCTTCTGGTTGTGTTTGACACCGTCAAATCTTACGAATTCAAGCTGGAAGAAGTGGCGCCGCTGCAGGGCAAGGTTACTTCCTACAGCTCTTTCCTTGCGACTGCCAGAATCCCTTCAGCTCCTCTCGAGTTTGCAAGCTTGGAGCCAGATCATCCAGTCTACATCTTATACTCCTCCGGTACCACCGGAGCACCGAAGCCGATTGTACATGGTGCTCTAGGAACGCTCCTCCAACATAAGAAAGAGCACGTTCTTCACTGCGATATACGTCCTGGAGACCGAGTCTTCTATTTCACAACCACCACCTGGATGATGTGGCATTGGCTGGTTTCTGGCTTGGCCAGCGGAGCCACCATCGTTCTCTACGATGGCTCACCGTTCCGACCATTTGACTCCGAAGGCGGATGCGGGGAGATGGCCATGCCACGCTTGATAGATGAACTACAGATTGCGCACTTTGGCACATCTGCCAAGTATCTCTCCATCTTGGAGCAGGCATCACTGAGCCCGACAAAGCACCCCCATCGGCCGGTCAGCCTCGAGACTCTAAAGGCCATATACAGCACGGGCTCACCGTTGGCTCCGTCCACTTTCGAATATGTCTACTCATCTATTAAGGCAGATATTATGCTGGGGTCGATCACCGGAGGTACCGATATCCTATCACTCTTCTGTGGCAGTTGCCCGATTCTTCCCGTCCACAAAGGCGAGATCCAATGCCGGTGCTTGGGCATGGCCGTCTCGGTCTACGACTATGCCGGCAGCGACATCAGCACCTCGGGCGAACCAGGCGACCTTGTCTGCACCCGGCCTTTCCCCGCCCAGCCCGTGATGTTCTGGCCCCCGGGTCCTGTCGGGGCGGAGAAATATCGCAAAAGCTATTTTGACGTGTTCGGTCCGTCCATTTGGCATCACGGCGACTTCGTGCGCCTGAATCCTCAAACGGGGGGAGTGGTTATGCTAGGCCGCAGTGACGGTGTGCTGAAACCGGCTGGGGTCCGATTCGGCAGTGCGGAAATCTACAATGTTCTGCTTAAACATTTTGCAGACGAGGTCGAGGACTCTCTCTGCATCGGACGAAGGCGTGATGGTATTGACACCGACGAAACGGTTGTCCTGTTTGTCAAGTTGCCGCCGACATATGGGGCCATGGATGTCATACCATTGGATCTTGCGGCTCGCATCCAGGCAACCATCCGCAAGGAGCTCAGTCCTCGGCATGTACCAGCGATTGTGGCCATATGTCCCGAGATCCCGGTGACATCTAATGGTAAGAAAGTCGAGAATGCCGTGAAACAGATCTTGTGTGGGTTGAACATCAAGATCGGTGCCAGTGTTGCGAATGCCTCGTGCCTTGACTGGTACCGCACCTGGGCTACGGCGCATCCCTAGTCGCGAGGACGCATCCGTAGAGTAATATGATTTGTTGGAGGTATTTAAACTCAAAGAAAGGGTAGCGAACTAGACTTCATTATGAGTTAATTATCATATGTTTGAATCCTTGTCCATTACTACGTACGATAATATGCTCGGTAAATCCGAAGTGATATATCGCGGCTCGATCTAGATCTGGCGCATTATTAACAGCTTACGTGTTCAGGTTTTGCTTTTGCCACATATTCAACAGTCCTTCAACACGGAAGAAGCAAGTCTGTCCGCCAGACAGCTCGAAACCATATCAATCGCCAGAATTAGTTGATTCATTCTTTCTTGTTCTATTGTCGCTGATTCCACTTATCTTGGTCAATCAGCTTCTGCTTGCCGCTTAGATAAGCCATCCCGGCTCGGAGCCCAAATCCTTGCGCCGGCCGGCCGTGACGAAAGCATCTCTGGAAGAGCAGACTGCACAAAAGCCAGGCAACAAACAGGTTGACCTAAACATCACTATTGGAACATTCACATTACGCACACTCAACGATGCGTCGCTCTGTGTTGCGGGCTGTCGACTCCGCAAAGCCGCTGGCTCGCGTGCCTCAATCCGCTGCGGCGAGAAGCTTTTCTACTGCCAAAGATGGATCCAAGGTATGCCGAGCGCGCAGTTTGAGATCATGCTTCGTTGATTGCCCAAATCGCTGACTTACTGGGCATCTTGCTCAATTCACAGGATCCTGCAGAACTAGATCGAATTTCTACCTTGCCAAACGGAATCCGCGTCGCTACCGAATCCCTGCCAGGCCCTTTCGCTGGAGTTGGTGTCTATGTCGATGCTGGATCCCGCTACGAAGATGAAAGTCTGCGCGGAGTGAGCCACATCATGGATCGGTTGGCTTTCAAGTCCACCAAGTCACACTCGGCCGATGAGATGTTGGAAGCTCTTGAGAACCTTGGCGGAAACATTCAATGTGCCTCATCCCGTGAGTCGCTGATGTACCAGTCGGCCAGCTTTAACTCGGCCGTTCCCTCCACGCTCGGACTTCTGGCGGAGACTATCCGCGACCCTCTTATCACGGAGGAGGAAGTGGTCCAGCAGCTGGCTACGGCCGAGTATGAGATTGGCGAGATCTGGTCCAAGCCCGACCTCATCCTGCCGGAGCTGGTGCACACGGCGGCCTACTCCAACAACACTCTGGGAAACCCCTTGCTCTGCCCGGCGGAGAGACTAGGCGAGATCAACAAGTCCGTCGTGGACAAGTACCGACAGACGTTCTTCAATCCGGAGCGAATGGTGGTTGCCTTTGCCGGGGTGGAGCATAACGTGGCGCTTGAGCTCACGAAGCAGTACTTCGGTGATATGAAGTCAAACAGGCCGGCGCTCTCGGGAACCGGCGTCGAGACTACCTTGTCTCAGTCCGAATCGGCTTTGCAGGAAGGACAGGTGCCTACAGTCCCTCAATTCACGCCATCTTCGACGGTATCTACCACACCTCCCACCACCAAGTCGGGGATCCTTTCGAAACTCCCCTTCTTGAAGAACCTCTCCATGTCAGGCTCGCAGAACGGTTCCGCGTCGCCACTTGATCCGTCGCTGCTGCAGTCGACTACGCTAGACTTGACCCGGCCTTCGCATTACACTGGTGGCTTCCTCTCCTTGCCTCCCATCCCCCCGCCCGCCAACCCCATGTTGCCTCGACTGAGCTACATCCACCTTGCCTTCGAGGCCCTCCCTATCTCCAACCCCGACATCTATGCTCTCGCCACCCTCCAGACCCTCCTCGGCGGTGGTGGATCCTTCTCCGCCGGAGGCCCCGGAAAGGGCATGTATTCCCGTCTCTACACCAACGTGCTGAACCAACACGGATGGGTGGAGAGCTGTGTTGCATTCAACCACAGTTACACGGACAGTGGCATCTTTGGCATCTCCGCGTCCTGCAGTCCCACCCGCACGACCGAGATGCTGGAGGTGATGTGCCGTGAGCTGCAGGCTCTGACCTTGGACAACGGTTACTCCGCTCTCCAGCCCCAGGAGGTCGAGCGTGCGAAGAACCAGCTCCGTTCCTCGCTCCTCATGAACCTGGAGTCGCGTATGGTGGAGCTGGAGGATCTCGGACGCCAGGTCCAGGTCCACGGCCGGAAGGTTAGCGTCAAGGAGATGTGCCGGCACATTGAGCGCTTGACGGTGAAGGACCTGCGTCGGGTTGCCAGAAAGGTCTTTGGCGGTCTCGTGCAGAACCCGGGTAAGGGCACCGGAAAGCCCACTGTTGTCCTGCAGGAAGGCGAGCTCGAGGGTTACAAGCTCCGTCCCTTCCCTTGGGGAGAGATTCAGGACCGGATAGCCAGGTGGCAGTTGGGAAGACGGTAGATTGAAGGATGAACGACCGATTGAGGTTCCTAGTTTAGCGAACCTCAAAGAAAGAATAGCATCCTCAGGACTCCTATTGTCTGGATGTAAGTTGGGATAGAGCAGGCCTTTCACAGATTCTTCACTCTATGTAATTAGATATAGCCTTCAATCAATGTGTACTATAGACACAACTTTCTCCTTTCCCTAAACCTGCAGTAAAAGAATTGTAAAGGCTCAACGTGAAAATTGACATGGCTAATTTATAACTACTGTAACTAGTTGGCAGTGCCGGATGAATAACCTTGGCTCAGCTCCTTACCGCTTTGAGGATCGTTTCCGCCCGGGAAAAAAGTTGGAACGGAAGTTCGAAGCCGGCGGCCGCCTTCAATCTCCGTTCTGTTCCTCCATCCAACTTCCTACTACAACTTACTCACCTCACCTATCGTCTCGACCCTCGCGCCCACTCTTTCTATCGCAACCCGAATCAACACCGCCAAACCCCTCCCTACCGACACAATGGTCAAGCTCACCGAAGTCGAGGACGAGCACTTCGCCCAGGAGAAGCCCCAGCCCAGCAAGCACAACGTCCTTCTTGCCTCGGATGACGAAGAAGAGGACGATGACTACACTGACACCGGTACGTCGAGCCTTTGAGTACTGCTTCCGGGTGGTCCACACTATCATCACACGATTCCTCCCTCCAAGAGCAAGCACTGTCAATCCGTTCACCATCCATACATCTGTTCGCGACCATTCACTTCGCGGCCACGCCCTCCCCCAGCTCAACACTACCACACTCATCCATCCATCCATCCCCCAAGCAAAATACCCCCCGAAACCCGCCATCAAACCCAATCAACAAAATCCCAACAAGGAAAAAAGGAAAAACAACTAACCAGGAACCCAGAATCCGAAATCTCCACCGAGTCCTACGACGAGGTCGAGAGCGAGTCCCTGTACGACCGCATCTACGCCCTGAAGGACATGGTGCCGCCATCGGCGCGCCGCTCGCTCACCTCCACCGTCAACACCGTCACCTCCTTCACAAAGTCCAGCGTGCAGTTCAGCGGCAAGGCGCTGTGGATCCTCAGCACCAGCGCCTTCCTGCTCGGTGTGCCCTGGGCCCTGGCCTACGCCGAGGAGGAGCAGTACATCCAGATGGAGCGCGAGCAGGGCATGATCAAGGGTGCTAATGAGGTATGTACCTTTTCCCCCTCCTCGTATTCCGTGTTGTGCAGTTGTTCTGGTCTGGTTGTGTTCGGCTCGGGGAAAAGTCTTCCTCGCGCGCGCCGACCGAGCGAGATATTCTCAGATGGCCCGCGTAAAACGACAGCTGACATTCTTGCTTCCTTGCTAGATGCTCACCCCCGGCGCCGCTCCTGCCGAGCAGCAAGCCCAGCCCACTCTGTAAATGACAAACAAATCCAATCAAAAACTTTTGCTCCGTCGGGTAAAAAAAAAAAGGGTGCCGCAAAGGCGGAGAGTTGCAGCAGGTTTTGAGGACGTTCGCTAGCATTCATTGTATTATCACCACCGGAAACGCTTTCCTTCTTCCTCGGTTCACGACTTGAAGCCACCTCAAGTGATGGCGATGGTTGGGGGTTGAACTCTACAGTCCACCCCCAACCCACCCGTCTTCTGCACATTCCATCGCGGTCAACGACAATATAAACCAATTGTGTACAAAATGTTTGGGCGAAAATTCTCGTCAGACTGTGACGGGAAGGAAACGCGATGCCGGACGCTTTGATTGCGGCGTTGTGTGCGGCTTTTGGTTCCTTTGCATCTCTGCTGCGCTCGAAAGTCTTTGGGTTCTTCTTTTTTATCTACATTGTTTTTTATCCTCCCCCATCTCCCTCCTACCTCCGGCTTCCTCTTGGGCGACGTGTGTTGTATTTGTATAATCGGTTTTTTTTTTTTATTTATTTCCTTGTTCGTTTCGTTGATGTCTACTCCTATCTTCTTTTACTTCTTTTTCTTTGGGACTCATGTTTCTAGAAGTTATGAAATGTGAATGATTTCAAGACCGGTGTATTTGCGTATCTGCGAGATAAGAGTTTGACTGTAAGCTGCACTTGGTCCGGCAGTGACAGGGAGCCAGGGTGACTTGATATGGATAACTGCGAAAGAAAAGATAACAGCTGGGGTGGGTATCATGAAATGAATAAAGAAAGCCAGTGATAGGCAAATGCAATCGGCAAACATAGACGGAAAAGAAAGTCCTAGCAGAATGCCCAGGTGTGTACCATTGGCCTGCACTAAAGGGGTCGTTCAAAGCGTTAAAATGGCACCATAAGAAACGATGCGCGCGCCGGCCATGCTTCACTACCCGAGAGACTGGGACTGTTAGCAGGAGTCTAGATGTAGAAGGTGGGTGAACATACACTGGATTCTCGGGCAGCTCTCAAGTTGAGATGGAAATCCCGCCACAGTTTCTTGACCTCGCCGTCCCGGACCATGGTCTCGACCGCTTTGATGGCATACTTGGTCTGCTTCCTCTGGCTCCAGTGGCTGCGTTCGAGGATCCGCTCGTCGGAGAGGTAGCCCATGCGGCGGAGATGGTCGGCCACCCACTCGTTGAGATGGAAGCGCCAATGCGTCAAGGTATGTGCCAGAGTCGCTTTGGCCTTGCAGTGTCTGAGTGGAGTGTCAGTGGATTCTGTTCTGCCTGAAGACTATAATTTGGGGGGGAGGGGAGGGGGGGGGCGATTCTAGGTACCGTCCAAGATAGAAGCGAGTGTTCTCATCCGGTAGAACATGCCCGTCACGGTCTCTTTCCCGGCCGTCCTTTGCTTCGTTGTCGGACTGCTTATCGTCGACGTCATCATCATCATCGCTGTTCTCGTCCTCAAGAGGCTCAAGTGTGTCCAAAGTGTACGCTTTGCCGTAGAGCTTGATGTCAAATGATGCCGGGTGGCCCGACCTCTTGCAGGCGTCGCACGGGTGGTTCTCGATGGTCGGATAGGATGTCACTTCGATTTGTGGCCGAGCAAGAAGCGCCCGGCAAAAGCCTGTATTCCATACAGACGAGACCAGCTGGGACCCCGTACGGCCCCTGACTTCGTCTTCCAGCTTGCTGAAGGCCAATTCGTAGATTGGATTGGATCGAGGGAATGCCGGATTCAGTTGGTTGTGCACCATCCATTCAACTGCATCCTGGAAGTAATCCTTGAGTTGCTTGTAAGCGTGGCGGGTGAACTCGAATGGGATGTCCTCAAGGCCCGAAGGTGCCCCGAGTAGGTCGTCTTCGTCTTGCAGTACGAAGTCGTCTTCGTATCGATCCAGGTCGTCGTTACCCGCAATGGACGATTCGACATCGCTGTCGTCATTTGTATTGAGGGATCGATGCTTGATGGCAGCGGCAATTTCACTTTCCGCTTCGCTTTCGTTCTCGTCCGCGCTTTCGCCCTCGCCTTCGATTTCTTCTGGTTCGGCCTGAGATTCTTCCTCGTCGGATTCGGGCTCACCTGCTCTCCGGCGACGAAGGGCTTCCAAGTGTTGCTGTCTTTGGGCTCTGGCTGAATTCGCGAGACGCCCTCTAGTCCTGGTCTTCTTTACCACTGTAGCAGAAGTCGTCAGTAACCTACTAGTGAGATCTGAGGTGAAAGTTAGAGTGGGAGTGGTGTACCTGAGTCTTCTAAGGCTTGTAGGTCTTCCTCGATATCCAGATCATCTTGGTCCCTAGCACGGCGGTGCGGGGTCCGGGGCACATCATCATCATCCTCATCGTCATTTTCCTCAACAGGCTGAGCAACCGTGCCCCGCCTCAGCTTCCGGCGGGGTCTGCTGATGATATCGCCCTCACTCTCCTCTGATATGATTTGTAAAGACGCCTCACTGTCGGATGGTTCTTCTCTCTTTCTCTTGAGCGACATGGGCGACATTGGGGCGGCTCGTTTGCGCGCGCTGCGAGTCAAGTCGATATCACTCTCACTATCCTGCTCGGGGGTAGCTGCGCGTTTCGGCCTGGACTTCCGGGTTGACTTGGCTGTTGGAATTTAATTGATTAGCATGTGTCAAATTGCTTTAGAAAGTTCGTCTATGATTTATACCTTTGTCTTTGCCAGGAGAACGCTTGCGTGGGCGCTGCTTCACCTTCAATGTCTCCGAATCGTTGGCTTCATCTTCGGATGGCTCCTCCGCTTTGACTGCGGCGGATTTCGCGCGATCTGAACCTTTATTGCGCGTTGACTTCCGAGTGAGTTTCTGCTCCTCCTCTGATTCCTCTTCCCCCTCTTCAGACGATGTCTCAACCGTCACAACCGGAGCCGGCGACGTCGCGCGATTATGCTTCTTTATACGGACAGATCCAGAATCGCGCTTCTTTCTCTCCTCTGCCAAATCCGACTCCTCCTCATCCTCAGGTGATGTCTCAATCTTCACGACGGGTGGCGGCGACTTCGCGCGATCTTTGCGCTTCGTCCGCGAGGATTTCCGGACGGCCCTCGATCCTTCCACTTGCCCAGGCCCGGGCTTCCCACCTCGATGCGATCTTCTAGAGTTGACAAACGGCGTAGGTGAAGCGGTGTCCGTCCTTGGTCGACTCGTAAGGATGTCGGGCCTGGACGGATGCGAATAACGCAGCGTAGCTCGGCGATCCCTCTCTCCGTCCGATGTCGACTCATTCTTGGCCGGGGAGGAGCCTATTGGGGCGAAGGAGAGTCGCGTCTGTTTCTTCTTGCCATAAGTGCGGGGCATCGGGGATATCTGCAATGTAGCCGGGTGAAATCAGGAGGGGAACTTGTGGTCAGTTCGATATGGCGGAGATGAGGAGCCGGAGAAATCGGGGCGGGTTTCTTGCCTTTTGCGCTGACGCCGCGGCGGGAAGCATGTTTGGGCCCCGCGTCGAGGTGGCACGAAAGCACGTGATGTGTTGGTAATATTGCCCAATGTGAGGATGTTGGTGATTATCGAGTCTTGTTCGCGATGGAGCAGAGGAGTTTCTTAGGAATGGTGCTCCGGAGCGGTCGCTTCCTGAGTGTCTCTTGGACCATTTTTGCTCTCTGATCATTTGCCATGAGATAAATTATGACATTCTGGTGGCATTGCCAGAATGCTACCATGCGTCAATGAGAACTGCACGGAATCAGTTACCATTTTAGCTTTTGAAGCTTGAATATGATGTCAGCTTGGTATAGATGGCAAACTGGGCAGACATGTCCTACAGTCACAGCGACGGTCGTGGCTTCCCAAGCTACAGCTTCATCCGTACCTACTCACACGTGGGGGTTCCTTCGCTAACAGTATGGTAATGATCTCTCACAAACCTCATTAGCTCTTCAGTGACTGCAAAGCTTTACTTGTTACATCTTAGACTGCAGACTTGGCACCATAGGAACCTATCATACCGGCTACTTACTTATCTCCTCCATGTATTGTCAACAGCGAATCTTTGCATTTCTCCATGCACTTCTCGGCGTGATATCCAATGCCACCCAAGAGAATCTCCCTCTAACCCCGCCTCAGAAGACAGAAGCCGACAAGCCTTTGGCTGGGTGCAGTAACAGCCTGGCAAGCAGCTCGAACTACGTTGTAGTCTCCGAAGCGCATCAACCGGAGGGACCAGGGTGCACAATCACCTTGGGCCACCCCTTGCAGTGGAGACCGGCTGCTTCGGTCGAGAAGGATGTAGAGAACATATCACCGGTCGAGAATGGGGCTGACCCGGTTGTGAAGCTCACTCTGACAATAGCGAACATAGAGGGAGAATCAGTGAACTTGGAGAAATGCCACAGCCTTCTTGAAGAACTGATTCTCGAGGGACCACGCAATCTATTGCAGCAGCAGCCGCAAGCGCAGAACCGTCCACTGTCTGCTTCGCAAAGAGGAGACCATTTAACACAAATCAACTCCACGGCTGCGGGCCTCAGACCAAGACATTCGCATGAAGAATCTCCAAAGGAAATACCTAAGAAAAAGCCCTCTAACGATCCACACTCCCTGGGATACCATGGGATTCTGGAATACCTGCTTGAGAAGGAGAAAGGGAAGAGGACCTGCAAAAGGACGATTGAGTATCTGAATGTCGTCGCGATGGCTCGCATCAATCACAGAGAGTCATCTGTCCGTCGGAACCCTCACGGCCTTGACCCAAACTGTGAAGACATATGTGAGAGGCATAAGTGGACTGATGCCTTTTGGCAGACAAATTACTGAGTCCCGAGAAAGAGCAATGCATGACGTGCCATCCCGAGACAAATGTCGTCTATGTTAATGAAAGCCGTCGACTGCAGAAGGCCAAGGAGCTCGACGTCTTCTACAAGATATGCGCAGTTCTAGGGGTGGCGGTCATGGTCGCAACACTCCTCTACATCTCACGCGAGATTTATAGACGGCTTCGGCTGCGATACTCGCTGCTCCAAGGCTTGAGCGATCGCAATCAGCCTGCACGAGGCATGGCCATGAAGAAATGTTGTTCCATTCCAGCTGATGGGATGACAACCTTGATGCCCGAGGCTTCGCGAGTTTGGGGAAAGCCGAGTCAAGCATGCGATGTGGTGGCTGAGGATATCAATGTGCCCTCCATTGCCGGTTCGGCCACCCAGCAGCGATATAGGCGGCTGCCGCCCTTTCAACGAAACACTCGCAGAAAGGCTCAGGACATATTCGATCTTGGACCGTCTCAAGCGTGCACGTGTGGCCCCAGGTCAGAGGAGAGGATCCCTGTACTTCCGCCGGCCCCTAACGCGAGTGTACGAAGCCAGACTGGCATTTGGCAGGCTCAGAAAGGGCGTCGGAGTATCGGAAACGTGGAGGCAGAGGGCAATCCGCATAGTAAAGCTGTTCTCTTTTAGAATCAACGCTCTCAAGGACCAGAGAGTTCAATACGATGTCTCATGTTCAGAGGTGTCCGAGCCGTTGGAGTCATGGTAGTCTCAAGCTTTGGGGATTTCCGACTGCAATGTGACTAGCCAGACCGGCAAAAGGCAAGGCCTCGGTTAATATACGGATATTTGGACAGACCGGCCTCGACTGTATGCATTAGGAATAGTATCGCTTCTGTGGCTGTTTGTGTGGCCTCACTTATTTGCCCTCAGTAGACTAGACTAGCCCTGTAGATCCGGTTCAGTCGAGCGACAGAGAATCAGTCCGTATCCTAGGAATCTCCCGGATTTCGACCTGCATCAACCTCGTGGCAGTTAATACGAACCTGAATGACAGTAGGGATGAAAGACGGTGGAATCTCATTCGGGGGGAAATCGGGGGATGAGGGGAGGGGTCTCGTGACCGGCGTACACTCTTCAGCTTTCAACTTCTCCATCTTCCTTCCTCCATCTTCTCTTCTTCCTCGCCTCGTCCCCGCCCAATCGCCTCCTCATCTGATCTCTCTTCGAATCCTTTCTCCCCTCCATGTGAAAGTGCGACAAGTCTTAAAATAATCTAATTAGCATCTTCTATTGGTGGATCCAGATTAGCCTCCGGTTGGCTCTCTTACCGCGGCTGATTCGTGGGAAATGTGATGACTTGGGCCGTGTGTGGCCGGGAATTTCCTCGAATCTCGACCCCGGATTTCTCCACGATACGACTTGCCCGACAATGGATCCGGTCTGGGGAATTGCTCCATCCATTTCCATCTCTCGTTCGCGCTCATCCCCGGAATCCCCACTCACCCCGACTCAAAATCCTGGAGATGACTGTCGGGGAAGCCCTGTCACGGCCGGTCGTGCATGCAAAGGTCTGGGGGAGCTCTGGCCTTCCCCGCCTTTCCTCCATTCTCGCCTCCCCCCAGGATTGTGTCCAGTTTAGCGTCCACCCTAAATGCTGCATGGGATGATGCTAGGGCGTAGGATGGCTTGATATAGCGCTTGCCACCTGGTTGCTGGCACGCGGCATGGTAGCTTATCTGCTAATGGTCACCCTGGTTCCAGTTCGGCCGGTTCGAATATTTATACCCATAGCCCGCGTCTTCTACTGCATCTTTTCTTTTCTCTTCTGTCTGTGTCTTCAAAGCTTCCCACCATCCGTTCATTGCAGCCCCATTTGGCTCGAAGAGGTGGCTCTTAGAGACGGTCGACCACCTGGTGGATATCACCTTTCCGTTCTTGTTCTGTTCTCCTCCCCTCAGACCTTCTCAGACACACTATCTTCAAGATGATTGAAAAATTCATGTCAAAGCGAGCCTATAACTGGTGAGTCTGTTCTACGGAGCTGGCTTAGTGATTTTCTCACCTAATTTATCCTCTAGGTTCATCTCCTTAGTAGCAGCAGCATGCATGGTGCTCTATGGTTATGATGCCTCGGTCTACAACTCCGTCCAGGGCTCGAAGAACTGGACGGCCTACTTCAACCACCCCGATGACAACATGATCGGAGCCGTCAACACAGCCTACACTGTCGGTGCTATCTTCGGTGGTTTCTTCCTCGGTGGCCCCATTGCCGACTACCTTGGTCGCAAGATTGGAATGGCGTTCGGTTGTATCTTGGTAATTGCTGCCACCTTCATGCAGTGCTGGTCGCCGCGTGGCAGCATTGCTTGCTTCCTTGCCGGCCGATGCATCATCGGTATTGGCCAGGGTGTTGCCTTGAGTAAGTCGCATGCAGGGCGTTTCAGCTCATCTAAGGATTGGAACTAACACTGCATCTTAAACAGCTGCGGGCCCCATTTACATTGGTGAACTTGCACCGTCAGAGATTCGAGGAAAGATCATGACCTTCTGGCAAATGTTCTACTCTGTTGGTTCGTTCATCTGCTTCTGGATCAACTATGGCTGCACGAAGCATTCGACGAATCTGGGAGAGTGGGACTGGAAGTTGGTCGTCATCTTTCAACTTCTCGTTCCCTGCATCATTCTGGCCATTCTGCCTACCATTCCCGGCTCGCCTCGCTGGTTTGTCTATTACCTTCCTCCAGATCGGTTGACTAGTGCTGACTCAATCTTAGGTTCGTTCAGCGCAAGGATGACATCGAGAAGGCCCGCTTGGCTCTTCGTAGAGTCCGCGAGACAGACGAAGAGGTCGAGGAAGAACTGCTCAAGATCCGCGAAGCCATCGAGTACGAGAAGGAGGCCATCTCCAGCAATTACAGTGCCCTCTGGAAGGATAAGTCCCTTCGCAAGCGTATGGCATTGGCCCTAGTCATCAACGCCGGTCAGCAGATTACTGGACAAGGCACTCTCAACACCTACTCCACCAAGATCTACGAGAAGGTTTTCAAGAGCGCCAGCAAGATCGCCCTCATCAACGCCCTTAACGCCACCTTCGGTATTCTGTTTACTTTGAACGCCGTCTGGGTCATTGACCGTTTCGGACGCAAGTTCCTCCTGATTGTCGGTGGTATCGGCATGGGTATCTGCATGATCATCGTTGCCGCCGTTGAAACCGAAACTCCGTCGCCGGGTGGCGCGAAGACGGAATCGGTGGGCATATCGATCGTGTTTTTACTTTTCCTATTCATCTTCTTCTGTAAGTGCAGCCCTGGCCATCGGCTCATCGCTTAGCATCAGCCACTAACTTATTTCCTCCCAGACAAACCATCTTGGGGAGCCACGGTGTGGATTTGGACATCCGAAGTCTTCTCCATGAATGTCCGCGCCCAAGCGGTGGGCATGGCCTCGCAGACCCAGAACGTCGCCAACGCCATCGTGCAGCAGTTCTTCCCCACCTTCCTGAACAACTGCGGCTTCTACGCGTTCTACATGTTCGCAGGCATCAACTTCCTGCTGTCTGTGTTCGTCTTCTTCTTCATCCCCGAGACGAAGCAGGTCCCTCTCGAGGAGATCGATGCTCTCTTCGGCGGTGCCAACCACGTCACCCAGGGTGAGGACCTGTTTTCCAACGAGAAGACAATGCACGTTACGCACCATTCCGCCAATACGGAGAAGCCCTATGCCACGACGGTGGAGGATGCGCGGGTCTAGTGTTGTGTCTGACTTGATGATGTTAAATGTATAGCCTGAGCTTTGACTAGCTACGCACTAAGCCGGTAGCTAGTATAATAGTATTGATGATACCAATTCTCTTATAAAATCTTACAGCGTGTAGAGTTGGTAAATCGAGGCCCTCTCTTCCACGCGCTTGACCAAGGTCGGTCATGGTCACCCGTTCCACTTCCACTTTCATCCTATATCAGCGCACATAAACCGTCTCTGTGATCCTACCACCACCCCCTGAACCACAGTCCAACCCTTCCTCACGCAACACACACTCCCACCGCACAACAGACACCCCTTCGAGATAGAATCTATATTCCCACTTTTGCGAGGGATGCTCACCACCCCTCCCGCTCGCACAAACCACATACATTTCCGAACCCATGTCCTTCTCCATCTTAGCCGTATCATCATCATAACCCGCAATCACCCTCGCCGGCCGGACCTCCATTCCATGAGAAAATCTCCCCACGGAAGACACGGGTACAGGCCTGCCGTCCCTACCGTCACCACCACTGCCGTCATCATATCCTCCACTATCGTATTCACCACCCGCATTCCACACACGGATCTGGCCGTTGAGTTCATCCGAGCTAGATCCCAGATAACACTCAGAGCCAGACCCAGACCCAGAGTAAAACCCGCACCCATCACCGAGAAGCCTATACACAGCTCTCCTGCTCTCAATGTACTTCTTACATGATTCCCTTAAATCGAGATCGGACGTCTGGGGCCGAGGGCAGGTCTCAGTATAGAGATACTCCTTCTCATATCCCGGGGCTGTAGTGTACCGGGGATAGAAGGTTGCATAGCCTCTCCTTCGTCCTGCAGTAGTAGGAGCTGTAAGTCTTGTAGACCACTCAGATCGCGGTTCCTGTTCCGGTGATGGTGCTAAAGCCAAAGAAGACCCCGCACGCACCGTCCGCGAGAAAACCCAGGAACCATGCAGAGCTCTGAAGATCGCGGTCGCGGTGCTGAGGTCTCCTGTGGTGCGGGGTGGGGAGAGCGTCTTGCGGAGGGAGGTTAGGGTTTTGGTTACTTGCTCGGTGGTGAGGGTGATATCGTGGTCTATTTTGCTGGGTGCTGGCGTTGTATTCCTGGGTGTGTGAGGTTGAGGGTGGGGTTGGTATCTTGCTGGGATTATTGGGTTGAGGGGTTGCTTGTTTTCTTTGCTGGGGGGGGTTTGTGCGCTGGGAGGTTCTTGTTTCAATGGGAAGAGCGGCGTGCGCGGGATGTCGAGCTCGCGCGCGAAAGACTCCATTAGGCCTACGTAGTCGCCCATTGGGAATTGGCTGCGTTGGGCCGGTGCCCCTGCTGTAACTGCTGCTATGTCTGGATTAGCTTTGCTGGGCCTGCGGATTTGGCGCAGTTTCGCCCTTTCACTTTCTCTTGCGAGAGCTAGGGATGAAGGTGGGTGGTCGTCAGCGGAAGCAGTGGCGTGCGCGGTCCATCGCGCGGCCAGACTGCGGGCTTGCATTTCCATGACGCCCCAGTAAGGGCCGCGGTAGAAGCCGACGAAGCCCAGATCGGGCATCTCGGCGCGTGTGGTTCCTTTGTTGTCGAGGATCAGCGGGATGAAGGGGTCGTGCGGTGAGTATTCGAGGGTGGAGAGGACGGCGGGCGGGAGGTAGGCGAGTGATTCGGAAGGCGTAAAGCCTGTTGCGAGGATGATTGCGGCGACGTCGTCGAGCACCATACTTTCGCCTGTTGGAAGCTTGATCTCTACGCTTGCATGAGCGCTCGAAGAATGGGCATGACTAATGGCCGCTACCCGGCCGATGGTGGTATTGATGGTCCCAGCACGCACGTACTCGGCGTAGTCGTTCCCAATGGCTATCCATGACGGCTGAGGACTCGTCTGGTTGTTCTCGCTCGTAACCCCCACGCTTCCTGTCCGCGTATAATCACTGCCAAGTAGCTCGCTGAAGTATGTGTTTGTCTTGGAGATTTGCTCGCGGGTCAGAAGGCCGAGCCCGTACTCGACTTGCCCTGGTGGGCGGCGGGCGAGGTCGTAGAAGACGAGATCAAGAGGCAGGAAAGGCACAGTGGTTTCTTGATTAGAACCTAGCACAGACTTGCGGGGCAGATAAGTCGGAACCGTCCAGAACGGCCGCGAACAAACGTGGTGTAGCTCGAATTGCTCTTTCGGTAGTGTTGAAGACGCCCCAAGGGCACAATCCATCGAAGAGAGATGCAAAGCCAACTTCGACGCAGCCTCTACACCAGACATACTGCCCCCAACAACCAGCAGCTTTCCACCTGATCCTCTCACCCGCCCAAATAACCGCTGCACATCCGCCGCACTCTGCAGCGCAGAGCTGTGGACAGTCGTATCCGCAGGAACACCGAGCCCGAGCCCAGGGATATCGGGGATATAGGGGCGGGAGAAGTACCCCGACGAGACGACCAGGTAATCGAAGTACTCGGAGCGAGCCTGCCTACACTTAATCAGCACCCTCTTCTTCCTTCTTCACACCGGAGGGAAAACAATATACTAACCCGCGCTCAACCCACCGCACAACCCACCCCTTCCCCTCCGCCCCTTTCACCACCCGCTCAACCTCACAACCCAACCTCAAAACCCCGGGAGGAAGATACAGCTCCGCATACTTGCTCAGATAAGTCCCGACCTGCCACGCACGAGGGAACATCGGCAGACTCTCACTCTCACCCCCACCCTCACCATCTCCCCCGCCATCAAGAACAGTAGCCTCCCAATCAAGATCCGAAAACGCAACCGTAAACCGACTAAGATTCGTGCGCATGAGACCGGGCACCAAACCCTCAGCCTCAACTCCAGCCTCAGGTTCACGTTGAGGAAGATCTATACCCCAAAGCCCACCGACTCTCTCGCGCTTTTCGAAAACAGTAGGCTGGAAGGTTCCCGGTGGGGCATTGTGGACCAGGGTCTTGGCGGTTACGAGGCCTGAGGAGCCGGCGCCTGATATCACTCTTTTAAATTGCTGTTTGGGAGGTAGGGATGGGGAGTGGGCTTACCGATTATGGCTACCTTTTGGGGGGGTGGCATTGTTGTTTACTATTCAAAAATTGTGGTGTAGGGGATGTTGTGGGGGAGAAAGGAAGAGTTGGGGAGGGGCGGAATTTACCCCGCTCTGTCTCCGCATCTACTTAGCTTGCTTTGGTTGTTTGATTGTGAGGTTGGTAGTTCTGTGGGTATTGTAGGGTGCAGTGGCTACACTTTATGGCTTAAAGTGGATGATGTGGATGATAGAAACAACGGTATGCTCGTTTTGTATTCTTTATTTACATCTCTATAGTGAACTCTAACTGCATGGGTCCACTTATATGGGACATTCATACCAAGTACAGTACAACACAACATGCTAATAGGCAGCGGGAGGATGCGTTCAAATAGACAGCCGTGTCAAGGCTGATACAAGTGTGGCTCTGGGAGGCACACTAGAGCTGAAAGCCGGGGTATATTCGTTCAATCATCGTGTCTCTTCCATGTAGGAAAGACACAAGTTGTGTTCGGTGGGCCTCTAGACTGGGTCGCTGTCATGAAAGGTTGTACACCCTCATGGAGCGGCGAGGCGAGATAGGTTCAGGGTCAAGCTGCAAGCAACTCGCTGCAAGCTCACAGACGGTGCTGCAAAGGCGAGGCAGGAGCCGGGGTCTCGACGGTCTCGGCGAGGGGCGTAAACGACGCGGGAGGCGATGCGCTCAGGTTCAACCGCGTGACCAGCTTCTTCCACGACTCCAGACCGCGCAGGGCGTGCTGCTTGGGGGTATCCAGGTTGGGGTCGGCGAGGGTGCGGGAGAAGAGCTCTAGCGAGACCCAGCCCTCGAAGCCGGTGTCGAAGAAGGCCTGGGCGACCTCCTGCACGGGAAGGTAGCCGCCGCGGTCCTCCTCGAAGGCGAACAGACGGGCGTTGCGGGACCAGTTCATGCGGGTCGGCTGGCCGGGGACGTGGAAGGGGTGGGATTCGTCGAGGGGCGCGCTCAGGCGCTCGCCGTCGACGATCTGGATGTAGAAGACCTTCTTGACGTCGACGCACTGGCGCAGCTTGGCCAGCGAGGCCGCCAGGTCGGCCTCGGCGTTGGGTGTCTTACCCGTGGGGCAGGCTGGGTCGGCGTAGACGCGCCCGGCCAGGTTGAACGTGTCGAGGCACAGCCCGAAGTTGGGCCGGTCGACTTGCTCGACGATCTCCCACGAGGCGTCCCATGTGTCAACGTGATTGCCCCAGCAGAGGGCCTCGTACACAAACCGGAAGGGCGGCGACTGCTGCAGACCCAGGTCGGCCACACGCTGCAGGTCGGAGACAATCACCGCGCGGTCTCCGGTCGTGCGAAGCTTGCCGGTCTCGGGATCGGCCAGGAGAAAGTTGGATGGGATCTGGATGAGGTCGGTGTCGAGGATGCGAGCAAGCTCGAACCACTTAGGTAGCTTCTCGGTAACCATGCGTTCGGATTCTTCACGATCGAGCAGACCCTCGTAAAAGGAAAAGGGCTGCAGGCAGATGATGGTCAGCCCCAGCGAGTCGCACAGCCGGCGCACTTGCTTGGCAGCAGCAATGTGGCAGCCTTGGAAAAGGGATTTGGCGAAGTGGTCGAGGTCGTCGAAAAACAGCTCAATGCCTTCGTAGCCATGCAGAGCAGCCTGGTGCAGCTTTCCAGAAAGACTGTGGATGCCCGGTCGACCCAGCGACATCGAGGCAATTCCCAAGCGGTTCGGCATGTTGTGTGTTATGAAGGAGATCGGTTAGATCGGGGGGGGGAAGGGGGTTGGTATAGAAGATTGCAAGAAAGGAGAAAAAGACTTTTGAGGAAGACGCAGATGAAATCAGCAGCGGTCGAGACTGAGCGGACGTATATTATGACCTGTCGAAAGTATGATGTGATAGCTGCGACGATACTGGGATGTTATCGTGACGGATGGACGAATGACAGGGCCGCGTCACCTATTTCTAATCGTTTCGAATTCAGGGGGAGCGCCAAAAGCAAATAATGGATTAATCTCCAATGGCCGAGGAGAGGTTCATGTACTGGGCCGGTGCCTTATACTCTTTCCCACGGCAGGGAAACCGTTCAGGTGGGCGAGATCCATCTTTGCAGACCCAGGGGGGAAGATTAGGGCTGTTTGGGGGAAGGGAAGAAGAGACTTGCGGGAATCTGGAAGAAGTGACGGGCGGGCGGGCGGCAAAGCGCTTTGCCCAACAAGTACGGAGAGTACTTCCCTTCTGCATTTATCCGTCCGTCACACAATAGTGCGGCAGTGGCCTCGGGACACTGCGGGTTGTTATCCCCTCTCACGTCCTGGTTCCTGCTTTTGTCTTCCTCGCGGTGATAGACAGACACATTATGTTGATTCGTAGAGATTGAGTGAGAAAGTCACATGAAGGAATCAAGATATTGCCTCCTGGGAAGATGCAATCCGAGGCTTTGTCTGGCACGTATTATCAGGAGTATATATGACAAAGATATAGATTGCCTTTCAACAAATCAGCCCGGCTAGCTCAATCGGCAGAGCGTGAGACTCTTAATCTCAAGGTTGCGGGTTCAACCCCCGCGTTGGGCTTTCATTTTCTTTTTTGGCACATTGTTTTTTTTTGTCCATCTCGATGTCGAGATTGAGAAAGCTACAATGCACCAGTGAATAGGTCCTATGAAACAATCAACTTGGTATCACTGACTACTTGTTAAACAGCCCTATTCACTATCCTAACTCTTTTAGAAGAGTATCGCAGAGGATTCTAGCTCGCTTGCCCACCTATACATCAGTCACTCTGTCTATATCTTGTTACCCAACATCACCCAGCCTTCTGCTTTCCAGTTCAAGTTCTTTGCTTCCACACTTAGCTTTGATCGGCAGCGTAAGGAACATCCCACGTAGACCCCCGCAATAGAACTATCTGAACAGATAATACGCTTCCTGCGATATAGCCACGATATTATGACTCGCAAGGCATACCCACGCGGTTGCAAGCCTACCCCGCATCGTCTAAGCAGATCATCAACACAAGTGTTGATTAACATCCTCAATATCCGAAGGTAGTAATATTACTACGCGCCTTTTTTTCCTCGCCTTGAAACACCTTGGAGTACGCGAACGATATGCTAAATTCGCCGCCGACTTTGATCGGTCGGGAACGATTCGAGACCGTCGTCCACCCGCCGATCCAACCGTACTCTACGCGGCACACGTGAAACTCTGGTTTCCAGTGTACAAGGGGTTTTACGTGCTTTGCGGTTGGACTGTTGCCAAACGCTGGAAGCTTTAGCGCCTGAGTAGCCAACGTGACACAAAACAAGACAAAACATTTTCATTTAGTAGATATATTACTGGATAGTTCACTTCCCCTGGCCTAAAGACCAGCCCCCTCCAGCCTAAAAATATAGTGAATCGACGCCCATCAAAGATATAGACATCAACAACGCAGCAGACCCAATGGCCACGTCCTACACCCTACCCCAATCATCCCAGCAAGCCATGACCGACCGCTACCCCCCGAAGACCTACCGCACAACCGAAGGCTGCCTCGCAGATATCGCCGCACTGAGCGAACGTCTGCAGCAGCACCGAGACGACGGGGGTGGTTAGTACCTCGCCTACAAACAATTCTCACCCTGAGCTTATGATGTATTCATCAGACGCCGTGACGGGCTTCGTATCCACCCGTGAGTGACTTATTACCCGGACATCGAGACGATGATAGTCAAGGTTCCCGGCTGCTATAAACCTGGACTTGCCTTCGGAATGATCTCCGATGGGACCTTCGCCGAGCTCAGGGCGATGGGAGTCGGCCGCGCCGAGATAGAACCCACCGAGCATACCACCTACACCGCGCCCCTTTCCGGGTCCAGGAAGGAAGGCGGCTGCGGGCGCAAGAATGCCCTCCTGCGGTCTTTGGATAATGGCTGTCCCCATTTTGTCATTGAGGCGGGGCTTTCGGAGTCGCTCCCCGGGCTTCGGCAGGATGTGAATTGGTGGTTCGCTAATAGTGGTGAGACAGGAGCCCTGCTTGCCTTGCTCATCAGTATTTCACGTGCCAATCGCACGACTACTATTGAAAAATACCACCCAATCCCCCGTCAGACACAAGCGACCGGAGGGGGCGTGGTCTATGTGAAGCATCTTGTATCGACGACTATCGTGAACATGGGCATTTCGGCTGCCGCCGTCGAGGGACAACCCTTGGTTCTGGGATTTCATCGCATCGTGGGTCGGCAGCCTGTTGGGCTAGAACATGATCTGACATTTACGGGCATTACCTTGCTGGAAATCGGAAGAGCCGTGTTTCGAAATTGACCACAAGGATTGGGCACCGGACTCGAAGGAAGGGAGCGTCCTTACCATTCTTCAACTCTATAAAGAACGCAGAGATGCTATCAATTACTTAGCTGATAATTGGCTGATAGCTTCGCTCTTCCTTTAGCTACTATCATTGATGTTCAGTTTTCTATATATCAAAATAGTTGTTGGTTTACTTATCAGTATAATCATAATATAAATTAGATGAATTACCTACTCCAATAATTTAGTAGAACATAATCCCAATATTGTAGCTGTATATACACTTATGGACCGAACGAATTAGAAGGAAACAACATTATCAACAATTCTTTAATAAGGCTACAGGTGAACTCATCAGTAGGCGATTATAAGCCTTGAAGGCTAATACAACAAAACCAAACCACGAAACCAAAAAAAATTTCAAACGCATCAGACCTTGTTCGCCGTGTCTTCCACCTGGTGAATCTCAGTCTTGGTGAAGCCGGACTCCTCCAGGTCCCGACGGAATTGCTGTTCGTCCTCGCGCATCTGTTCCAGGACGGCGGCGTGCGCCTTCCACACCGGCTTGATCTCGAAGAGGGGATCCATGTTTTCCAACGGAACACCCTTCGTCTCGGGAATCAAGAAGTACACAAAGATGAACGAAAGGATCATCAGCGACGCGAAGAAGAAGTACACGCCATAGCCCATCTTGGCAAACATCTGGGGGGTGAACCGCGAGATGAGGAAGTTCCACAGCCAGTTGGAGCCGGCGGCACAGGCTTGAGCCAGTGATCGCACATTGGGGTCAAACATTTCCTACAGGGGCATGCTGTTAGCTCTTCAGTCGTTCGCAAAAACTCGCAACGGAACAGGTAAGGAGCTTACCGAGTTGATGACCCAGGGAGTACCGTTCCAGGTGGGCGTGTAAAACGCAGTCCACAGGTAAAAGAAGAAAATGGCCGCAATGCCACCGCTGTTGAGCGACTGGGCGTTGTGTGAAACGGGATCAGCGATCTTGATGTACGCTCCCAGGATCCACATGCACACTGAGCCACCAATAGCACCGATCAGCAGGAGGTTTCTTCTTCCCACCCGATCGATCAGCCAGAGGAGCCAGACGAAAGTCACTACGGTCTTGACAACGCCAAAGATACCTGTGGTAAGCAGGCTGGAGTTCGTGCCCTTGAGGCCAATGCTCTTGAACACGGTGGGAGAATAGTAGTTGATGGCGTTGATCCCCGAGCCGTTCTGCCAGAAGAAGAGCATGCTACCGAGGAACAGCCGGTACATAATCTTCTTGTTCGACCAGACGGCCTTGAAGGGCTTCCAGAAGCCCAGTCCGATAGAGTTCCTCTGGGCTTCAATGGACTGGTCGATGGCACCAATTTCCTCAATCATGTAGATGTGGTCCTCCGGGATCTGGCGAATCCAGCAGAGATTCATGATCGCCTCCTCGCGTCTTCCACGTAGGAACAGCCAACGCGGGGATTCGCGGACGAACACGATACCGATGAGCAGCATGCCAGCGGGAATCAGCTGGACAGCAAAGGGAATGATCCATTGCTTGTGGCTCGGAGCCAGTGTCTCACTGACACCGTACTATTGTTGCATGATTAGCCAGAGCCCAAAAGAAAATAGACGTAGAGGATGCTTACGTTGATCCAAAAGCCGACCAAGCCTCCAACTTGCCAGCCCAGCTCGTAGACACCCACCAAGCGGCCTCTGATTGCAGGTGGAGCCAATTCGGAGATGTAGATAGGCGTGATGTTGGAACCCGCTCCTACGCCGATCCCAGCCAGGACACGGCCAACATAGAGCAGGCCCAGACCACGATCGCCGTTGACACCGAGCATCAGACCCGCACCCAGAATGAAGACCAGCGCAGCCGACATCAAGCCCCACTTCCTACCCCAAAAATGCCCGATCGGGTACGCGAAAAACGCTCCGAAGAAGGCTCCCGCCTGGTAGCAGGAAACAATGTTGGCACTGACAAGGTCCTGCGTCGCCTTCGACATGGACTCCCAGTCGAATTCGTTCTTGAACGAGTCCAGGGACAGAGTCGTGCCGATGAAGGCACTGTCATAACCGATCATGCATGATGTGAAGGAGGCGACCGCAGCCAGGAGATAGATTCTCCAGTTGTAGACCTCCTTAGGCGTTGGCCGATCTTCGACCATCGATAGGATACCCATGATGGATGATAGTCACCCGCTGGGGTGAGATATTTGCTTAATTTGTGTCTTCTTGGATGAGAAGCAAAGACAAGGAGGTAGGGGAGTGGAAGGAGTCAAAGCGCAAGAGAAGGAAGAGTAATTTGGACACGGGGGGAATGAGGAGATTGTCGGATCTTCTTGACTTGACAGGGATGATGTTGATGATAGTGCAAAGGAAACAAGTCTACGTCCTCGAGGAAGTGGGTTTATATAGCTATGACTCCTTCCCCGGACTAAGCAAAATCTGGGGTGCGGTGGGAGGCAAAACTCAGGCAAATCAAAATCCCAGATATCAAAGACTACACCAGAGAAAGTATCGTGGGAAAACAATAAGCGGGAAAACGATCCACGCAAGGTAAACACGCCCAGGAGTGCAGCAAAATAGCCAAGGGGAATGAGTAGGAGGAAGCAAAGTCTATCACCACGTTTGCTGGAGGACGATTGGACTTAGACCAGCTTGGCCTCTGCCAGACCGTAAAAGTCGAGTGATCTCGCACCACGGGCAAGAAAAGCATATCATGTGCCCAGCACTGCGCCTATTGGAGCAAGCCATGATACCCCATGGGACCTGAGTCCGATGTTCGGCCCTGCGATCCACTTGGGAGGAACAGAATCAGCAGATTATGCGAGGAGGAGTGGCAGTTTGTGGGGAGGGGCGCGGACTGGAGGACCGTCGCCCACAGAAACCGACGGGCTCAACCCGTGGGAAATGGACATGCAAGCCCCAAGGCTTCGCATTCAGCGGACTATGGGCCAAACCCTAAGTGGGAGGTGATACGAAGATCGCACATTACGCGGTCCAATGAGCAGAAGACGATAGAGACGGTGGCTGGGGAAAGTCCTTCGCCGGAACAGTGGAAAAGTCTCCCCACGGGGAAGAAGGAAGAAATCTGAAGAAGGGAGGGGAAGACTAAGAGAGAGATAAGCGAGTGACGGGAAAATGGTTCTGCCCGTTGGGTGAGTGAGTTCATGTCAGTCTCCAGGCTCCAGGCTGTCAGGATTTAATGTCACTGGGAGACAATCCCAAGTGGATCCATGCAATCGAGCATGATCCACTGACAATGAACCTGTTTAAATTCAGGAACCAGATGAGGGGGATAAAGAACGAAGACGTAGTCTAAGGAGGGGCAGAAAAAGAAAGAGCCGGGACCACCCAAAAGGCAAAAGGCAAAGCCGAAAGATTTCTCCGCCCGCAAATACTGGCCTGGACAGCCTCGACACCTTAAAGAGCGTACCCCTCGTGGGAGATTCTTTTATTCCCTCGCTTTCCCCCCCTCTCTCTTCCCCCCCTTCTATTTTAACTATAAGGACTCAATTGCAGGCAATTCACTTCTCCTTCTTCTACATCTTCCTCTTCTCACTCTCACAACTACCACCAAATCCACAAGCACAATGGCCTCCACGAACCAACCCGAAGAACCCATCACCATCCCCGCGGACCGGGATGGAGTGGCCTACCTGTACGGCCACCCTCTCCTCAACTCGCTGTCGCCCCCGCTCCACAAGACAGTATACGAGAAGCTGGGTCTGAACTGGATTCAGATCCCGCTGTCAAGCGTGACAGGCACATCGGAGACGTACCCGCCGCCGTACACCCGGTCGCCGCCGATCGACAAGTTCCTTGCCTCGATCCGCTCGAACCCGAAATTCGTGGGCTCATCGGTGACGATGCCATGGAAGGTAGGCATCATGCCACATCTGGACGACCTGACGGAGGACGCGCGACAAGCGGGGGCATGCAACACGATCTTCATCCGGACGGACGCGGCGACGGGGAAGCGAGAGTACGTGGGCACGAACACGGACTGCAACGGGATCCGCGAGGCGCTGGTGCAGAACACGGCGGACCCGGAGTCGTTCCGCGGCAAGCCGGCGCTGGTAGTGGGCGGCGGCGGCACGGCGCGCACGGCCGTCTACGTCTTCCGCAAGTGGCTCGGGGCCAGCCAGATCTACATCGTCAACCGCGACGCCGCTGAGGTCGCCGCCATCCTGGAGGAGGATCGCCAGCGGAACGCCGGCGTCGAGAACCTGCCCCCGCTCATCCCCGTCACGGACCCCGCCGTCGCCGCCTCCCTCGAGGCCCCCGCCGCCATCGTCTCCGGCATCCCCAATTACCCGCCCAAGACCCCCGAGGAGATCAACGCCCGCAACGTCCTCCAGGCCCTGCTCGGCCGCAAGGACGACGGCAAGCCCAAGGGCGTCATCCTCGAGATGTGCTACCACCCTGTCCCCTGGACTGAGATCGCCGAGCTCGCCGACGCCGCTGGCTGGAAGGTCATCCAGGGCTCCGAGGCCCTGATCTGGCAGGGTCTGGAGCAGGCCCGTCTCTGGACTGGTCGCGATATCATCGGCACGCCTGGCGTCGTGGATGCCGTCAAGGACCTCGTCGCGAAGACGATCGCCGAGAGAACGCAGGCCAAGTCGGCTTAATTCTTCCTCAGGATTTTGTCGGTTTGGATCTCATGTTTTATGGTTCTTGTATAGGATTCTAGCATACCCGGAGCATTACTTGTGTTATAGAAGATACAAAAAGGAATGGATGAGCTGTATATATTTCCATCTGACATTATCCGTTCTTTGCTCGTAGACGAATAGCTCTATACATGTCTAAGGTATCACTTTACGGTTGTTTATATATGTAGACGAAAGACCTCAGGCCCCCGGCCGGGAAAAGTCCAGCTGTCGCACACGCTTCCATACTTCGCGCACCGTGCGCTCTTGCGACTGGCGCCCGGTCTCAGTCTCCGACGGCCCGGCGGGTCTACCACAATCAGTCACATGCCTTTTTGAGTGCCTGGAAAGTACAACATACCTGATACCGAGATACAAGCGACTTCCCAACTTGACATCCTCGATAGGAGCCGTATCAGGGTTCTCCGGGGGATTGGCCGTCGTAACCAGTCCACCAGCCTCGAGGAGAATGGCGATACCCGCCGCCACATCCCTAGTGCATAGTTAGTATTGGGACATACAGACATACATATTGAGACCGAAGGACAGAAAGGAACGTACCACTCCCAACAACCACCCTCCCACCAGATATCAAACGACCCCATCGCCGTATAGGCCAGGTCCAAGGTGGCACTGCCCAGACTGCGCACACCGTGCACCATGCCGCCCTTGCCGCCACGGCTGCCAGTCTCAGCGGCCAGGTTCAGGAAGCTCTCGATCTTGCGGTACATGTTGCCGTCGGGGATGTCGCGGCGGTCCTTGCCCCATTCGCAGGACAGGATGCATTTGCCGGGGGCGTTGGGCGGCATCGGCGGGATGGACGGTTTGTGGATGAGGGGGAGGCGGCGCTTCTCGTTCAGCCAGGCGCCACGGTTGAGGCACGAGGAGAAGAGCTGGTCTTGGAAGGGGGCGTAGATGACGCCGATGACGGGGCGGTGGTTGACGATGAAGCCGATCGAGACGCAGAACATGGGGAAGATGTGGGTGAAGTTGACCGTTCCTGAGATCCGTAAGTCTTCTGTTAATGATGAGAGGATGAGCAGGTTGCGCACCATCGAGAGGGTCGATGCACCACGTCGGGTGCTCATCGATCAGATACGCGCGGGACTGTCCTTTGGCGTATGACTCTTCTCCGAGGAATCTGCGGTCGTCAGCCAATGGTCTGCAGGACGAAGAGTGAGCGGAACGCACTTGTGTGAGGGGTATTTGTCCTGAATGGACGTTTTAATGAAGACTTCGACATCTAGATACAATTAGCTGGGATATGATGTGCTGTGGAAGAGAAGCCGCACCTTCGTCCGTCTGAGTCACGATGTCCACGGCGCTGTCTTTCTCCTCAATTTCCTGGCTTCCACCATCGAGGCGCTTCTCTACGCTCTCCAGCAGAAGCTGGCCAGCCTTGCGACCAAGGTCCACGGCAAAGGCATAGATCTCATCCAGTTGCTCCTGGCTGAATTCCGGGGGCGCCATGGTCACTGGGAGCTGCGGGGTAGTGGGATTTCGTCAATGGCTTGGAGTCGTTGTCTTTCGAGAATTGGTGTGACTTTGCGAGTTTTATATCTATGCTATGGTCTAAAAAGTATGCAACACAAGAAAGAGACGGGGAAGAGAATGATCGAAAAGCAAGACGATGAGATGAAGAGGAGCAGGCTCGGAGCGGCGATAGGGAGGAGGTTTCCCGCTTCTTTCACCGCTGATAACCGACTTATCAGTGGGGCTGGGGCCTGGGGCTCACGTGGGTCGCCCGAGGGTCGTTGATAAGCAGTCTATCTATCAATTCGATGCAGTTGATAGTCATGAGCACATTCAAATATTATAGAGCCGTAGATCTGGCTGTCATTGCACTTCACCCTCGCCAATGCTTTTCGCAATGTCCCGCAAGAGTTCTCAAGTGAGGGGATCAACACGGCATACTCTTGAACATTGGATTCTCCTAAGCTGCACATACCAGACCAACTCGAGCACCGGCAGTCCAAGTCAGATATAGCATGTAGCATGGGTCTCATATCGATACGAGAGCTTGCAAGAGTCAGCGATCCTGCATTGATCCAAGAAATCAATGGTTCATCATCACCATCTTGTAATACTTACCCTTCTCGGCCATTTGATGCATGCAAGTGTCATATACCAATATCAAATGAAACCAAGCTGAATTAGAGATCACTATATATTGCTTGTTGGAAGCACGATAGGATGTTATGGCTCGTGCATTGCAATAAAGCACCCTCCATTGCCCTACCCCAACCCCGCCACCGGCGCCCAGAACAGGGAGTATGGGGACTCCAATGTCTTGATTCCATCATTTCACTCATCCCACTCACTCCGCTTGAAAAGATTAATAATGCAACGGTTTATAAGCCAGTGTAGTGGAGCCGGCATTCACACGAGATCGAGGGGATCTGGTGCTGTGGATGGATGCCTCCCACAACTACCGAGAGTCCGAAACCAACACATTCACAATCCAGCCAAAATGGTCATTAGACGCAGCACAAGCTAACAGCGCAGCAGCAAGCTTGAATACCCCAGCACTCCAATTGACTTCACCAGAAGCATATCCCACGATCTAGTCTTGTAATGAACCCCAACCAGCTATGGTTACTAGATAGTCGCCACCACCACGAATACATCAACCGTATAGCCCCAATTAACAATTAGCTGCCGAGCAGAGCCTGTCTAGCAGAGCCTGTCAAGCAGAGCCAGCTATGTTCTACTCTACTCCGCTGTACAGTAGTTACAGTAAGCGTAAGCCATGTATGGTAAAAAAGAACTCGCCTCGGCACTCTCGGCACCCCGCAACCGCTGCCCACCGGCAAAGCGCTTTCCCTTCGCCCCACTCGGGGAATCCTTTTACCTCCGTGCGTCTACAGACTACAGACTACACACAGGACATGCAGTCCCGCGTGTATGCAACGCATTACACCTACAACCAGGTAGCGAATCCAATGAAGCCGAGTGAGAATAATGCATGCGCAAAGCAAATGACACTAAGCAAAGTCGCGTACAGATACCACGGGCAGTAATTGTACATCCAGTGCCTTGCAGAGCAAGAAACCGGAAAAGACAAGGCAGGATAAGTAATAAGCCTTGAACCTCCCTCCGTTCCCCTCCCCTCCCCTCCCCGCATCCGCAAATTTCCATAGCCCGCAGGCAGGCATACAAGAATCGGCGATAACCTCAACCCACCTGCAACCATCGCCCTAACTTACAACCTACAAACCCAACCTTCCTCCTCAACCACCATAACTAAAAACCAACTATCACTACCACCCCACCCCACCCCACCACACCACCCAGAACAACCCACCAACCAGCAAAACAAAAATGCCTAAAAAAATCCTCCTCATCAACGGCCCCAACCTCAACCTCCTCGGAACCCGCGAACCGCACATCTACGGCAGCACGACGCTATCGGACGTGGAAGCGAGCTGCAAGGCCCGCGCGACGGAGCTCGGCGCAACGCTGGAGGCGTTCCAGTCGAACCACGAGGGCGCGCTGGTGGACCGGATCCAGCAGGCGCGCACCGAAAATGTCGACGCCGTGATCATCAACCCGGGGGCGTACACGCACACCTCGGTGGCGATCCGTGACGCGCTGCTGGGGGTGAGCATCCCGTTCATCGAGCTGCACGTCAGCAACGTGCATGCGCGCGAGCCGTGGCGGCACCACAGCTATTTCTCGGACAAGGCGAGCGGGATTATTGTCGGATTGGGAGTTTATGGGTATACGGTTGCTGTGGAGCATGTTGTTAGGAATTTATAATCTTCCTATTCTATGGTTCGTGGGATGGGGTATAATTCATGGGGAAAGCGATTGGGTGGGGGTTACGATCGATAAAATAGGATATGTATGTATATGAGTGAATTTATGTATATTTACATTGATGGTGCTATTCTTCCCAGTGCTGCTCTGGTTGGGCAGATGGCTGATAGACCTATTTCTCGGTGGCTTGGTAACTGAGGGTTGGAGGTCTTCCCCATAACGGCAACTCTCCGGATCTAGACTGAGTAAATTCGGGGAGGCTGAAAGAAAGGGGGGGTATGGGGGGTTCTCCCCCCATGGCGCCAATTATTTGGTTTGGATTGAGGTTTAGCTGTAGGCTTACCAGCCGAGAATGCATCGCAAAGCCTCTCGGCTCGGACACTGCCATGAAGCAGCGGAGCGTAGACCAGAGTCTTATCATCATCGTTTGGAAGCCTCAACCGCTTGCGACTCCCGTCGTACGACCCCCGGCTCCGAACATGGCACTTGCTGCTGCGTCTGGGCCAGGAGGAACGGCTCCACCTGTGTCGAGTACGAGTATATCTCCGGGACCCCCGCATCGGGGACGAACCCCAGGTTCTGCATGAATTCGGGCTGATTGTCGGTTCTACAACTCTGTTAGTAACCCTTCTGGAAGAACGGAAATACAAACTTACTTTTCAGTCCCATCCAGCGACGCCAGTTCGTCAAATAATGCGTCCAGATCAGGCGCGATCTTCTGTCGTCGCGGTCCGTATCCTTCAATATCCACAAAGGAACCGAATGCAAGATTGGGGTCGCTGTAAGGTTGCTGGTACTGGGGACCGGTGGGGTGGAATGGAGAGGTCAGGTCGGGTATCATGGGAGTGCTGTTCATCGGCTTGGAAGTAGAGATGGAGGAGCGCGGATTGTGTGACATTGGCTCTTTGAGCTGAGAGCGCGGAAGGGGTTGCTCCGTGCTATGAGTGGTGATGTTCAGAGACGGTGCGGGAGTTGGTATCGATAATGCAACATTCTCCTCGAGATTGGGAGTTCTCATCCAGGCATGGGAGAAGAAAGCGTCGGGCGTGGCGAAGTTGGAGCGAGATTCGTCCATCGAGCTTACTCGGCGAGCGGACTCAGTGGGTGTCTGCAGGCTCGACATGGGAAAACCGGAAGCGTTGTGAGTTACCGACTCTCGGTTCGACAGACTCCGCTGCCGGTTTGCGGCGGCGTCTACAGGCGTAGGCGCATCGGGTGCTCTATCGGCCGGGATAGTCCCGACGGGATCCCTTCCATTCACATTCCAGACGGTTGCAAGATGTGCGGAGAAGGACTGAAGCTTATGTTTCAGACCCGGGTCGAGTTCGAAGGGAAGCGGTGCGGTTTCACTCTCCGATGCGGGAAAAGCGGCAAACGTCAGAATCATGCCGAAGGTTGGACACGTAGCCGAGAGGCTGTAGGTCTCCATATAGGTCTGAAGCAGCGATAACAATCGTTTGGAACTTTCCATAGCACGCTTCTTCAAAGGCATGTCAGGAACCATGCGATCGTCTCGCTGGGACGCAATCTGCAAACTGAGGTTTGTGGCGACGCTCTCGTATACCATCTCAAGAGCGAAGATATGCGGGGAAGCAACCTTTGTCTGGCTCCCCTGAACACCAACACGATACGTCTTTGGGAGTGCCGACACCCAGAGCTGCAGCTGACGCTCCAACGCCTCCAGCTGCGATGTCGGACCCGCCGACGTCTGCTTCAAGCAGCACAGATCATTCAGGATGCACATCAGCGAGGTCAGGCGATTAAACGTACTCAGTCCGTGCAGCGGTCCGCGGTGAAAAGATGCTCGAGTCGATTCGACCGGACGAAGCCCGGTTTGATCTTCCCATGGATGCCATTCCTCTAAGCCATCTTCATTGACCGGGCCAATTTTCAAAAGATCGTCTTTGCGAAGCGACGGCACCTGGCCTGTCTGCATAGCAACGAGCGTTTCCAAGATGAAGCAGCCCAAGAAGATATGCTTGGATCGACCCGCGCTTTTACCGTCCTCATTGGCTTTCAATTGCCCTGTAGATGGTTGGCTCAATCCCAGACTCTGCGCAACCCGGACAGCCTGTCCTACCAGCAGCCACGCGGCTTTCCAGTCCTGCTGTCCGATTTTGACCAGAGACAAGATCATCAGAGCCTGGACATGGCCCAACTCATGGGTCCCATCAGCTCCGGGGATGAGACTTTTTGCGGTCGCATACAGTTGGTTGGGGTCGGGTCGATCGGCGGAAAACTCTGTCAGCTGACGGGTTGCGGATATCGATGCTCCTTGGATGGAAGCGAGTGTCAACACCGCCCACAAGGCGGCGTGGTCTCCGGAGCCCGGAGTAGCAGGTGAAACAAGAACATCATCATCGTCATTGTGTCGGAAGGCCGTTCGAAGAATATCGTGTTTTTCAAGAATCGGAAACCAGCAGTGTGTATAAGAGAAGTATATGTCGAAGAGAGGCCATGCATTCGAGGGAAGCCGGAGGGGCTTCTGCATGACTGAGTCGGAGTTGGGGTCTAGATGGGAGGGCAAGCGAGCGAGCGAAGGGTTGGACAGCTCAACTAGAGCATCGGCCGGGGAAGTGGTCTGGGTGGACGTGTCTCTAGTGACACGGAGGGCGGTGTTCCTCGCCATCGCTGATGCGGCTGTCGGAGTTTTGACCGGGGAGACCACAGTCAATGAGCCTTCTCGCGCATCTCCCAGCACGTCCGAAAGATTCCATTCCAGCGTATCGGATGAGATGACAATACTGCCTTCGGCATCTTGCGGCGAGTAGGTCTCCCCGGCGATCCGGTTCCCTCCCGGATCATCCTCCGGTTGCTCCAGATAGGTCAAAAGCCGCTCGATCTCCTTGAGAACGATACTGTTCTTCCAGGACGAGAGCAAGGTGTCGGACCCTTCGGCTTCCTTGCCCATGGTCGCGAGGTGGCTTGGGATATTGGCGGCCCTTAACAGCGCGCGCACCACCTCCTCGCTGCCCTGGATCTTGTTGAAGACGAGCCCCCATAGCAGCTCAAGGGTCCGAATGTAACCGGTCGGGAGGCCGCGTTTCTTGGGATTGGCCTTGTAGGTACATGGCCGCGAGAGCGAGGCGCAGGTCGAACAAACGGGTTGCACGCCGTCACATTTGTCCTTCTTGGAGCGACAGCTGTCGCAAGCGCGTGAGACCCGTTGGCGTTTGGGATTGGAGGCGAGATCGTCTGCCGCCGGGGTCTGTTTGGGCTCCTCGTCGGCCTCTGTTAGACGTCGCTTGGATTTACTGGCGCCCCCGGAGGCTTGGCGCGTGTCGTTGTTCATGATCGTCTATCCCACGGTCCACTAAGTTGTTCCGGACGCATGTTCATCTTCAGGATGTGTCGTAGCCGGGGGAGATGAATCCTTTGCCGGTGGCTGTTTATGCCATGAATTTTGGCGCTGTCCGACTCCGACCCACTATCAATGCGATTGAGAACTAGGAGGAGGACTGAGCACGTTAGGGGGGAACCAGTAAGCGCAAAACCCGACCAGGATCAATATCGGAGTAATCGGCGAGGAGCGACAGGGATGTGGATGGTGGGATTTTGTTTTAGTGTGTGGGTGTAGTGTGGTGTAGTGTAGTGTGGTGGATGTGGGTGCGGGTGTGGGAGTGGAAGAGAGGAGGTGAGTGAGAGAGTGTGTTCACTGTTTCAACAATCAATAGGTAGAGTCACGCTGGGAAGAGAGATCGCAAAGGCGGAGAAAGGCAAAATGGAGAGAGGGGGAGATGACGGGCTGGAGGAAAAGTTGGGGAAAAGACCGGCTCTAACTGCTTACCCGCGGGCTGAACTTGGCAGAGAGGCAGAAAACCATGGGAATCTTTGGGAGTAGCAAAGAGTGGGAACTCAGTCTCAGTCTCCGGTCCTCTGAGAGTGAGCGGATTGGAAAACGCTAAGAGTCCCCCGGTAAACAGGATCGAGTAAGGTGTGGTCACGCTCTCGCTTGGGTGGCGGACTCTGCTGCAATTGTCATTATTCAATGTTATTCACTAGTATGCATTATAGACGACAGATACAATTAATTGTTCGAGAGATGTTGGGGAAGCTGATCACAGTGCATGCAAATTGCGACTTGATAATCCCCATGCGCCATGCGTTAACCCCGAAGCTAAAAGATGGCACAGCCTCCTCCATTCGATTTTTCGCTTCATCCCCGCGGGGTAAGAAGAACATGGGAAGAATTGCACTCGATTAGTTATTTCTTGGGCTGCCAAATCTTGCGTCTCGGAAGACGGAATCCCTCCGGACTGGAGAAAACCCTCGGGTGTGTCGGAGGGCGGAATCCAGTCGGCCAGCTGTAATTTACCGCTACATTACCAAATCATCCCCGGCAGAGCCTTTCTCCGCAGTTGCCGGCTTCCATTGACTCCATTGGGGGAGGGGTCCTTGGACCTTGGACCTGACAGAAGGGAACTCATCCATACTAAGCCTAGTGGCCTTGACCAAGTACGTTTGTACTGTGCATCGTGCTTCCTGCACAAGGCACACGACACAATGTCTACACAGGAGCTATGTCTGCGATAGGCCTGTATAAGGGTTCGAAGCTCACAGAAACAGATACCGAAGCAAGCAGCGCTGACAGGAATAATAAGCCTCTCATTAACTATTAATAAGTCGTGTGGTCAACTAACAATAGCCGATCAAAGACTATCCAGGAACAGCACCACTCCGCCATCGCCCACGAACGTACACCCGATACATATATCGCGAACACTAACATCTGCTCTATCAATTGGCCATTTCGAAATTTCCACATGTCAAACGGGTGTTGTCGGCCGCGTGCACCACCACGGACAAGTTTCCGAAGAATGCGGGTGAGCCCTCAACGTTGGACAGGAACCAGTCGGGGTACGAGATTGCGACGGACTCGCCAGGGGGCGCCCAGATGGGGCCATGTTTTCCGCTGAGATCGCCGACCTCGCAAGTCTGAGGCGCCTTGATGTCGCAGGGAGGTTGATCGGTGCGGCCATAGGGGTCAAGGTGACCGCTGGTGCTGTAGCAGTTGCCGTCTTCGGGGACACGCTGCTTGTGGACGTGGTATACTAGTTGAAGGAAACCAGTCAGTACGACAGGGTCGAGCTAAGCGAGATGAGAAACTCGCTGCGATGGGCAACACATACGCAGAGGGAGTCCCTCCTCGGGAATGCCCCAGAACTTAGCATAAATAGTCACGCCCACATGGTTGGGCCCAGGAGTCGCCTTGAGATAACCCTGCACCGTGGTGTTGTCCTTGTGCAGAAGCTGAACTTGCCAAATGGAATCGTTGTTGCCCCGCACCACGGGCGCATCAGTGGCTGCTGCCGTTGCTCGGAGGCAGAGGAGGCCCAGCGAGGCCCAAGAGAGAGTCTGAGACCACATGGTTGGAAGAACTCGAATGAAATAAATAGATGGGAGGGAGGCGGAGTCTATCCGATGTCGTGAACCGCGGCTCGTTGTGCGAGGGTGCTGCTTTTTATGTTTCGCTTTTGCAATGGTTGTTGACGAGAACGAAGCAAGGGGACCCTTGATTGTACGGCGCAGAGTAATCACGGATTGAAGGAAAGTGCGACCTTGGCAACGGCGGGTTTTATATCAGGCCCAGGGTAGTTTCGAGGCCATCAGTCCCAAAGAAGAGCTTCAGTTGGGTTACTGAGCTAAGCACATCCAACGTCAATCAGGGCTGGTGTTGCTGTTGGCCGGTTGCGGTAGAAATGCACTGGGCAGACCGTCACCATCCCTTGTTACACCGACCTCAATAGCGGTGGGCAATGTCACCGTGGCTTGGAGCTTGCCGGTTCGTATCCCTTTTTAGTGACAAATTGTGACAAATTGGAAGTCGACAACCACCTACTATGCATCGCCCACCTTGGGGCTGACTTCATCAATACTTCATCGTCGACCCACGTAGTCAGGGAGGGTCTGTTCCTGTTCCTGAGTCTGCTGCAGCCTGGCGATTTGCTCATCCCCCGCATTCAGAAATAGTAACGCTTATCGACTGGCAAAGCCATGCTGGCTATACGAGGGTCGATCGAAGAGAGCGATGCAACACACGATTTGGGACACGATGAGGATTGTTGGATAGATCATAAAGGTTGTTTTGGACGAGTAGGTTGGTGGTAACAGCAAATGCGATCGCAATCACAATCACAACAACGATGACGGGCTATGGCTGAGTCTCGTGACGAGGCCGGAAAGCTTCCTTTCTATCTCACTCCGCCTCTGCATCGCTTTTTATGCATCTCGGTCGGATGGCTTCGGTTTCTTGTCTGAGTTCTCGGGCAGAGAGACGCCGAGCGAGACCCAGCAGGATCGAATGGACGAAAGGGTCTGTTGCTGGAAGGGGGGAGGATCGACTTAATGTCGGGCTGCTTCCCCGCAGTCTGGACTCCACTCGCTCATTCCCAACTGATGCCTCATATCGCGGACTCCGGACTTCTCTGCGGTTGACCTTCGGCAGCTCGGAGAATGTCCTACCTACAGATTTGGATCCACTCATTCTTCGATCACAAAGCTGTTGATAAGCTGTGATGTACAATGGAAAATGTCACTTATTTATTCGACTGGAAGGTCAGCCTCTTGCTGGCTGACGCTCAGAAAGACGACTCCGACGAAACGACCCGCGGCCTCTCTGTATCTTTTCTCGCTGGATTCGATCCTAGATCACGATGTCTCTTGCCCAGTCACATTATATAATCCAACTGCCCAAGACACCATCGGTCATCGGCGCGCTGGATCCCCGAGGCATCGTTCAGCGATGGCTTACCAACTTGGAGGTAGTCCTGACCACGGGCTCTTTCCACCAACTCTCAAGTCTATTCCACGAAGAATCTTGGTGGAGAGATATGCTGGCGATGAATTGGGATCTGCGCACGATACAGAATCGTGATCGGATACAGGATTTTCTGGCTCAGAATCAGGCCCGGGCTGGCCTGTCTGCCCTTCGTATACAACACGAGGGCAAATTTCAGCCCAAGCTGGAATCTCCAATAGAAGGGTTGAGATGGATCACCTCCATGTTCTTTTTCGAGACGTGTGTGGGTCATGGAACTGGCGTGGTTCGACTGGCACAGAATGAAGCCGGCGAATGGAAGGCATATTCAATGTGTACGACGCTGCAGGAACTGAAGTCTTTCGAAGAGCCCCTGGGTCTACGCAGAGCACAGGGCACCATCGAAACTATGCCTGGTGGTCTCAGCCAGGGAAACTGGCTGGAACGACGCCAGAGATTAAGCAAGTTCGAGGATGAGGAACCTAGAGCCTTGATAATTGGCGCTGGTGAGCACTATAGTCTACATAAACACTGGTATCAGCTAACAGCCAGCCAGGACAATCCGGTCTCAACATTGCCGCTCGACTTCAGTCTCTGGGCGTGTCTAACCTTATAGTCGACCGGAACGAAAGGATAGGTGACAACTGGAGGAAGCGTTACAGGGTGAGCTTTCATACGATTCCATCACTGGTCAACAGTCCTTAACATCCTCGCAGACTCTCGTCACCCACGACCCTGTCGAGTTCACTCACATGGCTTATCTCCCGTTTCCTAAGAACTGGCCACAATACACGCCGAAGGACAAGCTTGCCGACTGGTTCGAAGCATACGCCAGCATCATGGAGCTCAACGTTTGGCTGCAAACCTCGATCAAGTCCGCTACCTACGATAACACCAAGCACGAATGGACCGTGGTCGTGAGTCGCGGTAGCGGGGAGGAGCGAACCCTTCACCCACGCCATCTGATATGGTGCACCGGCCACTCAGGGGAGCCTTTGGTGCCGACCTTCTCAGGCCAAGGGCACTTCAAGGGCACCATCTACCACGCAAGCCAGCACGACGATGCATCCTCCCACGACGTCCAAGGGAAGCGGGTAGTCGTTGTAGGCACAGGCAACAGCGGCCACGACATCGCCCAGAATTATCACGAAAACGGCGCAGAGGTGACCATGCTCCAACGCCGCGGCACCTACGTTATCACTGCCGAAAAGGGGGTTCTGATGATGCACGAAGGGCTCCACGAAGAGAACGGGTAATCCCTCTCTTTCCATTTCCTAGACATCCCACCCACCTATACAATCCACAATCCACTAACACTATCTCAACAACCAAGTCCCCCCACCGAAGAAGCAGACCTCATAGCCGAAAGCCTCCCCTACCCCCTTCGCTTCGCCCTCGACGTCCACTTCACCAGACGAGTCCAAGCCGCCGAACACGACCTCCTCACAGGCCTCGAACGCGCCGGCTTTGCTCTCGACCTCGGCGTCGACGGCGCCGGCATCCCGCGCGCCTACATGACCCGCGGCGGCGGATACTACATCGATGTGGGCTGCAGCCCCCTCATCGCGGCCGGCCAGATCGCCGTCAAGCGCAGCCCAGAGGGTATCTCCCACTTCACGGAGCGAGGCATCACGCTCAAGGACGGCTCGACGCTCGACGCGGAAATCGTTGTGCTCGCGACGGGGTATGACAACATGCGGACGACGGTCCGGAAGGTCCTGGGAGATCGGGTGGCCGATCGACTCAAGGATGTGTGGGACTTAGACGAGGAGGGCGAGATCAATGCTGTAAGTTTGATGGTTTTTACCACTTGTCCCTTGTTTCAACCCCGATCTTGGCCTTGTGGTACCTCATAATCTGGTTTTGGGGCCATGGTCAGGGTTAGCCTCTAATTTCCTGTATACGTATGCTGATATTAGTTATCCCAGATGTGGCGCCCCAGCGGCCACCCCGGGTTCTGGTATATGGGCGGTAACCTGGCGCTGTGTCGCATCTACTCGAAGTTTTTGGCGTTGCAGATCAAGGCTGTAGAGGCGGGGTTGGTGCAGGCGAAGCTGTGAGCTCTTCTGTACTAGAACCAGAAGAAGATGCTTGGATATTTGTAGACAAACTTAGAAATCATAGATTCAGGGATACAGTAGTGGGTTGTTTTCCATATAGCTCCAGTTCTAGACTGCTGGTGAAAGAGAAAAGACTGCCTAAACTTGATGATCTTGGCATCCACGACTACCTTCTCTCATCTTTCGCTGTGTTTTATTCTGCTAATGCTTAGAGTGAGAGAATGGGTAGTAGCAACCAACTAAAGGCAAGGAAGCAAACAACACCTCTACCCATCTAAACATCTACCCCCCTCTAAGGCACCCATCTCTAGGAGACTTGTCACAGTGAAAAGTAAGAGTAGATCGGGCACACAGCCACACCCGCATAGTACGAGTCGATGTGTTCCTGAACACCAAGGAAGGTTCTCAACATGTGTTGTGAACTAGACCACTCCACATCTTACACGACGACAATTACCAGGCACATACTCGTAGGTACTTGACCATATTCGTCACTAAGAGTCCACCTTAGCTGAACAGAACAGCAAATAGACAGCTTCGTGCCGCCGTCGAGCGACAGTGGGGCATATCGGGAGGCTTGAAATGGATGGATTCAATTTTAGAGCCGTCGAGAGCTGCAGTCAATGGGAGGAAGCGTCGTGTTAGGCGATGATGATTGAAGCGAGTGCCCGCGTCGAATTGGTAGAAGTCCGGTAAGAATTGTATCTCTCTCTCTCTCTCTCTCTGCGCGACCAGGATCCCATCTCTGGTGACTGCACTCCACTGTATCTTCTGCATTCAGCTCTGCCAGCAGGGCCCACTGCAGGAACCGCCGTTGAACATCGACCGAAAGTGACCGGAGTCATGAACGCCTGTCGAAACAGCTCTGCCACAGAAAGAAGAAAATGTAACCTCGTCTGGCTTCAGTTGTCACTAAGCTGCGTGACAGCTGCAGTTGGAGCATAAGCCACTCACTTTCCACACGAGACATTCAGTCATGAATTAGCCACATCAACTGGACCAGAGGGAAAGAAATATCACTTTTTACCCGCAGCGGCAGTTACAATATAAGAGGCAATAGCTCACGCAGTCTGAACCACAGTGAGGAAGGTTTTCGCCCGTATCATGACAAATCATATTGCAATCACCTACGAGTGATTGAAGGTCGATGAGACATACGTAGACACTAGACCGATCTTACAAGCAAGTAAAATCTCAAAAGAGAGATCTGAACCGGCATTTCCAGACCACGCACAGTGACAGAGTAAAGTGATGATAGTCATATACATCCCGCGGGGACGACACTTAAATTCTACTATATACCAACGGCCCCATTCGCCAAAATCATACATCACATAATATGCACATTAAACATGAGTGTCGCTGGAAACAAATAAGGGAAACATGAATCATAAAGCCAGGAGTGCCGTAAATTAGACCCCCGCTTTTCTTCAACTTCTCATTTCTGATTTCAGTCTCTTGCTTGCTCGCCATCATCGATAATCATCTCCACATCCTTGATCGGATGGAGAAGCATCGGAGGAAGACACATCCGGCCCTCACCCGCCAATTCCTCCTGCTCACCTCCATCGTTATCGACCTTGAAGCCCAGCCAGCGGCGCCAGAGATTTGGCGAGAAGCCCGCCGAGTAGAACCAGGTCGTGCCGCGGAAGTTGTGCTCGCGGTCGCCAAAGACGGAGGTGCGGGCGCCGCCCGAGGCACCGTTTCGGCCGGCGTTGAACACGGATTCTAGGTATTTGGTGGGCCAGCGGCGGTCCAGGTAGATGGAATGCGGGACCGACACGGCCTTGAAGCCGTGGTGGAGGGCTGTGGAAGCCGGCCACATCTCCGAGAACATGGTATGGCGCTTGAGGACGGTTTCCTTGTGCATGGTGTGCAGGAGCTTGTGGGACATGCGAGAGGCGGTGATGATGGCCGTGCGGCGCGGGGGCATGCTGAGCTTGTCGTAGCCGGTCACGTCGTCACGGAGCGCCCAGGTCGTGCCCTCAGGGTCGAAGAGAGGGTTGAGCACTATGAGGTCCGCTTCCTCGCCGACGCCCCACTCGTATCGGTCCTTTTCCATCGTGGTGGGCGGGATGCCTTCGCCCTCGACTTCGAGGACATCTTGCTCAGCGGGACGTTCGGGGCCCCAGACAGATTGGTCGCCCTGTTGATGCAGGGCGTTCTTCTCGGCTGCCGACTTATTTTGGCCGGGCTTGGGTGCGCTCCACATGTTGTTGGGGCTGTTGGTGCCAATCTCGGTTTGTACGCGTACCATCTGCCGGAAGTCCTCCCACGTTCCTTGCACTGACGGTACGTAAAAGCGCGCATTGCGTTCCCATAGGCCTTTGCGGGGCTGCTCTCGCGCCCAGCTGACTACCTTGTCGAAAAGGTGATACCAGTGGCCGGTGTATCGGGCATCCATTTCCCAGTTCCAGTAGTAATCGTATTCGGGATGCTGGTACGCGAAGTACTGCATGGGCATATGGGTGCTTCGATACACCCCATGTACAGAGAGTCCACTAGCCCATGTCTCCTCCAGACCGGGGTACATAAGCGCCATTTGTCGCTCAGACCAAAGCGTGGCCATACCACGGAACTCGGCCGGCAAGGCTTCTGCGAGCACACGCTCGTATGTTTCGTCATCGGCCCAGATTTGGAGATTCTCATCTTTGACGTGCACCAAAAAGTGGATGGTGTACTCACCGCCGGACTGCAGAGACAATTCCGAGATCAGCGAACGCAAATACAGAATGTCATCAGGACTATAGCGGTAGTCGTGCCAAGTGCGAAGAACAAACGCGGTCCGAGGAAGATGTTCCTTTTCGGGGCTCCCCGTTTGCCCCTGGTCTGGAGAGCTTGACAGAGTCGCATCATCCAATGCCGGAACGCCGACCGACATGGAAACGAACCGATTAAGACGCGGTGTAGGTAGCTCTTGGAAGCGGTGACTGTTTGTGGCCATGCATCGATTCTGGGCTGCAGCCCAATCAACCTTCCGAAAGTCGATTGGCGGGAAGTCCTCCCAGACATGTTCGGCACCCTCACGATCTCCTTCTAAGCCTGCGCCAATTCCCCCTTTTCGGACACTGTAGCCCATACCATACGGTCCGAGTCGACCAAAGCGGTCGAAGCAAACGTCGTCCTTGATGCCAAGAACTTCATTTGAACCAATAACTGCGTCAGGGAACCCGCGAGGCACGCCAGGGTAGTAGTGAACTAGAGGGATCCGCAGAGTCCCGTCCTCGTCCAGAAAGCATTCTCGTTTCTCGCCATACTTTGCAATGTATTCCGGAGACGCATAGTCAGGATAGGGATTGAAAGCCAAGCTTGAAAAAGGCACTGTTTGATCGCGCTTCGAAGTATTGGTGATGTTTTTAGGAGCAGTGCTGCCAAGTCCCATTGCTTCCAAGCTATCATTGGGATATTCGGGAACGTTTGCCGCACGTGTGACCAAGGTTCGTATACCGCCATGGTACCGCTCCAGAAAGGGGAAGCTCTCCCAAGTAGGAGGTTTCGAACTAGGTTTGGGCAGTGGAGCATTGACTCGACTGACGCTTGAGAGAAATGTAAACCGAAATAAAACAATGATGAATACTACGAGGAACGAAAGCAGTCCCATGCAGAGCCATCGCATCACGCGGTGGGGAACACGATAGCCCATTGCAATGCGAGGGGGCCGGCGCACCGGCGCATCGTTCAGCATAGGGCGATGTGAAGCCGCGGATGAAGAGCTGTTGGAGTCATCCTCACTATCCTCATTGTCCGTGTCAAAGGAGCTTTGGCTGTACTGGCGATAGTGATGTTGAGGACGTGCGGGTTGTTTTTCTATATCCACGACCACATTGCGACTCTTCTTAGAGAACCGTGCATGCGAGGCCGGATGCCTTTTGGCTCGAATGGGCATGGTGGACACAGCATGAACAGGTGGGCGTTGTCGACGTCAGAGGAATGCGCGCCGGGCAGGGCGATCGATGGAACGGCACAAGCGATCCGAGGAATGGGAGGGATAAGATCCGCAGCTATCGTGTGTCAGGTCAGTGAGGAATTTGAACCATAGATATGCGACGAGAGAAAACGCACAGGTCAATTCGTTCCTGAGCAGTGTCAGAATGGTTCGCCCGAAAGCGGGTGTCTGACTATTGCCCACCGATCTATAGACACGGTTCCACAGAGGAAACGAGGGCACAATAAAAACAATGATAATCGAGAAAGCTCGACTTGCCGGAGCCCAAGGAAAGCCGAGCAATGGCAATAAGGTCCGGAAGCGAAGGCAGAGACAATTCAATGTTCTCGGACTAATCATCGACAAAACACGAGGCTGGCCTGCGAGAGTGTATACGGCGTAGTGTTTGGTAGATCGGCGCCAGGCGGTTGCCCAAGGGACAGCCAGCGTTACTGCACTAGACTAGGCAGGACTTGACCGTCTTGGCAGGTCCAGTCTTAGAACCAGGATTCCATAGTATCGAGGAGAGTCTAGCTCCGAAGGGCATCTCAAAATCGCCTCCATTCTTGTAAGTAAGAATGAGAGAATCGAATAGCGATAGGAACAACGCTGCAAACCCGCTAGATGTACTTGGGAGCTGGAGAACGGTACCTCGGTTCCAGAGTTGTCGAGAACTTCATTGGAACTCAACCTGTTAGTCCATAATAGGATTAGTGCCTTCAGTTTCAAGGCTAAACTGGTTAGGGATATTGAATGCCTGAGGCCTGAAGGCATCAGTGCCCGGGCCATCAGCAATAAGGTCTACATTACATACTCCACCCAACTCAAAAGACAAGTCACACGATAGTCAAAGACTTACGGAGTAGGTAAGTAGAGTCAGCTGCTCTATGTACTACCGATATGTCCTTGCCCAGAAATAGACAGTGCTCTTCACACGAATTGGTCTCAATTGATTCCTTGGTGCGAGCACCAGGCATTTTCGGGGAAGCAAGCGAGGAATCCGTTACCTGCAGCCATCAGCGCGGTGATGTCACTGATATTCCAACCTCAGTTCCCAGCAGCCCGTTAAACGCATTTGTTCCCACGAGCCTATATTGTGTCATTATGGCATGACCTCCACCGGCACCTGGGAATGAGCACCACCGTGCTCAGGGCCCACAATTACCCCGGCATCTTGGTGAATTGGACTCCACTACCCATTGCTGGGGATTGACTCCTCACTATGCCTAGCAATGGAGAGTTATCCAAGACACAAAGGACATGGTCCTCGCTGCACGGCTGACATCCACACACCTCGTATTGCATTCAAAACCTGCGACAAGGGGGAAATTATCTGGACGAAACAGCTCATGCGCTGACAGCTTCGGCATACCGTGGCTGACCCCGACTTTCCCGCCGTCTTATTCTCCGAGCCCCATTTTTTTTCATGAAGTTACTTTGACTTTTGTCATAGCTGCTTCATCTCTTACTCCCTTAGCTGCTTTTCGCCGGCATACATCACCGTGACGACTGTACCTAGTACTTCCACGAACAATACCGCCCACGCGCAGTAGCCGAGCCGTTGAGGAAGGACGAGCGTCTTCTGAAGGAGAGAGTGCGCCTCCCTTTCTCCGTATAGATCACATTCTGGGCTGCGGATGATTAGTTGCGGTGTGATGTAACTGTGACCCTGATTGGCCCGCCTTGCTGCACATACAGGCTGTGTACTCGACGCAAAGGGCAGAAACCTATCGTGGCAGCATGAGACCTGCCTGCCGGTACCTACTGACTGCCCTTGACTGTCTTGACCCAGCAACCGCCTTGATTCTGGCCATTCCTGGGGAGGCTTTCCTTTGTTGTGGTACGAAGAGCCGGGTCACGATATGACACCCACCTTACTCACAGCCCAAGCAGTGTGTATAAGAGCGAGCTCACAGACCCTCCGCGCACATCGAATGGCGCTGTCCTCTCGTCCGTCGCATTGAGGCGATCGAGCTGAACTATATCCTTTCAATCGCCATCCCCAGAATACCACCCCAGCCTTCGATTTGTATCAAGCCCAATCAACAAAGAATCAAGCCAAACAGACATCATGGTACGCACTGCTCCAGACCCATTACTCCACATACACACAATCTTGAACCCACACACACAATGCCCTAGCAGAACAATCATTGACATAGATCACCGAATATAGACATCCTCGACCCTCGCACCCGGCCACACCCACCACTACCACCATAACCACCACCTCACCTTCACGCTCGACCCAACAACAACAACAACAACATGCCTCCTCCTCATCCTCCTCCCAACCCTATACCTCATGCACACCATCCGCAAAGATTACCAAGCCTTCCTGGCCCTGGGACCAGGAGGCACCCCCTCAACACCAGCAGGCTACCTGCGTATCTGCATCCTGCGCCTCTTCATCCTACGCAACCCATTAGCAGCACCGACGATCCCACCCTGCGTCCAACCACAACAAGGCCTCCTCACGCCCTCGCACCTACCACCTCGGCCGGGACCCCGGCCCACCGTCGCAGGGATCGCGCCGCAGCGCCAAACGACCCAGAAGAGCGACGCAGAGATGTACGAGACGCTCTCGACAGAGATCCACCGGCTGGTGGCCCAGCACCCGGATACGCTCTACACGGGCACCTCGTGTTTCGAGAAGTATAGCACGGGGATGTTCTGCGCAGGGAACGGGAGCGGGAACTCAGCGTGTGATAACACAACTACCACCACCTCCTCTTCCTCCTCCACAACAACCACAAATACAATCACCAATCCCCAAAAGCAACCCCCAGCAAAAGACATCTCCCCCGCCCTCAAATCATCATTACTACCATCATCAGGATCCCCACAAACCCCACAAAACAGCCACAGCCACAGCCACCAAAACCACCAACGCCGCCACCGCCTCACCTGCAACGGCGAGGTATGCCATGCCCACCCCAGCGACGGCAGTTTGCACCTGACGCTGCACCCAGCAGACGTGAAGCTCGTGGTAGAGCGCGGCTGGGGTCAGCGCCACCCGCTGGCGCGCGACAGCTGGTGGTGGTGGCTGCGGATCGTGCCGCCGGGGTTTGTCATGGTGTATGCGCCGCGCGATGCCGAGGAGCTGGAGTGCGTGCTGGAGATTATTCGGGCGGCGGCTTGGTGGGTTAGTGGGACGGAGTTGCGGAGATGAATGTTCTCTCCCTGAGGAAGGGGGGGAAATGGTGTGGTGTAGCGGTGGTGAGAAGCGGGGGTTGAAGTCAGTTTTATGACCCTGGGTTTTTTATACGGTTATGATTCCATCTTCTGTGGGACGTTCGGTATATTCCAGCAGAGGAATAAGAAAGGACGGCTCGATAAGCCAATGTACGGAGACAAGGAGGGAGATTCACAGATCAAGCCCACAATGGCTATCATCACACCCGGATATGGCAGGGCTGGTGGTGGGCGGCCCGAATATCACGCTGCATAAATAAGACTATAGATAAGCATGAAACGGGCGGGCAAGAGTTCATTCTATATCTCCCTTGTGTTGTAACTCACATGCCACGATTCTACTGGTTGCGTTTTTACCTTCTCACTTGAGTGATGGTGAAATATCGAGTAGGCTCCCCCAGTCACCCCATGCGACCAGACATCCATCCGATAGCATTGCGGACGGGAGTGAAGATAGAGATCATCGTTGCTATCAACACCGAGATATAGATATCATCGAGAGAGAACACAAAAAAAAAGTAAAAAAGCTAATAGCATAGAGGAATGAAGAGCCGTAAGAGAACATACAAGAACCACCAAAGTAGCATTTCCCTTCCACACTACAACACGAGGTGTCTTTGCCGGCCCCGGTTTCTCCCCCCTGTGTTTCCCATCATATCATCTGCAACTGTCCCCGTCACACGCTTCCAGGTATACCTCCAATCATTATATCCATTTAGTCGCGGTTGGTTTTCCGCAGCGTCTCGGCGAGCCACTCCAGACCCTCGTACAGACCATCACCAGTCGTGGCGCAGGTGGATTGAATGAACTACAGACGAAAGAAAAGACCAGGTCAGTTTGAGCCTTATTTATACCTGAGGCACCAAGGTGATATCAAAACTTACCCAGGGGCGGCGAGTGAGACTTTGCAGACCGAGCTGCTGGGTGATTTCGGCAGGGCTCATAGCGTTCTGTGATACAACCATCAGTATTCGTCTTCTTCATCCATTTATTAATTGCAAGCGTTGAAGCACATACGGGCAAATCTTGCTTGTTAGCGAAGACCAGGAGAAGGGCGTCACGGAGTTCATCCTCGTTCAACATGCGCTGCAACTCTTCGCGGGCCTCGACGACACGATCCCGATCGTTGCTGTCGACGACGAAAATGATACCCTGAGTGTTCTGGAAGTAGTGTCTCCAGAGAGGACGGATCTTGTCCTGACCACCGACGTCCCAGACGGTGAACTGAATGTTCTTGTATTCGACGGTTTCGACGTTGAAGCCTGCATGATTCCCCGGGAATTGTCAGCGTCCGCAGTTCACATGTATAACCCAGAAGTTGGATGCAGAAAGAGAACCGATGGCTCGACGAGACTACAGTTGGCAAGGGTGACTGACCGATGGTGGGGATGGTGGTGACGATTTCACCGAGCTTGAGCTTGTACAGGATGGTGGTCTTTCCGGCGGCGTCGAGACCAACCATCAGAATTCGCATCTCCTTCCGTCCCCATAGACGGTCGAAGATTTTGGAGAAAGTGAGACCCATGATGGCGGTGGCGAGTCTTCAAGGTTCTAGATGGAGAGCGCGGAGGATGTCAGATGCGACCGCACAGGACAGAGTGTAAGAATGCAAGCACGAGCGCGAGGATGTCTTGCTATGGAGCACGGATCGGGAGGAGGGGCTGAAGAGGTATATATGAGAGCGAAGAGGACAGTGGTATGACGAAGGGGAATGGAGGTGGACGACGAGGGGTGGAAGTCGTCAGGTTAAGGTAGTCACGCCGGGGAAACACGGCGGGCAAGACAAATCAGGGGGAGTGGTGGATGGGATCAGGGAGGCAAAGGGAAAAAAGACACAGAGACCAGACAGAGCCAGCCTAGCCAGAGAGATATGATGCTTGGTGGAGGAGACACGAAAACAGTCCACTAGACATTAACATAGACAGCAGATAGAGACGTACTTACCGATGTGATTTGAAGATGGGAGGGAGAGAGGGAGGCGTGGATACAGAGAGGGGGGGGGGAATGAATGGGTGTGGGAACGAGACCAGAACAGAGAGAGACAGAAACAGAAACAGAAACAGCAAAACTGCCAGGTCGAGAAATTCAGCCGCCGGCGTAGCTTCCGTCACTAACTGAAACCAGCCAAAAACAATCAATACCGACTATAAACGGGGGGCACTAGAAGCATGCACCACCATGAATGACGCCAAATATCTTGTTCATGAAGGATGAATCATATCCAGAATATTCAAAGAATCATTCTTGGGATCTCTATAACCATCCACCTGGAGAGCCGCTACAGCTGGCACTATTGAGACACACTCAGTTCTGCCTGGCCACCAGAAGAGGACACGGTGTTTCCCGTCCATGGAACTGTTACCATCTTACGCGGTAATCTTACCACACTTCCGCTATGGCAAGTCCCGCCCCTCGTCCCGTCAATACGGCAGGCACTATCACGATTCACAACCTCTAAGACAAAACTATCAAGCATCTAGATTAGGGTAGTAAGTAGACTAGGTAGCCAGATTCTGACCATCACTCTATTTCGATCCTTCTACCTAGTAACCAACCCAGCTTCCCTTCCTTTTGCCTCTCTCCCAGGCACCAAAAACAAATTATCCCCGACCACCGTACACCTTGTCCCAATGGATCGCCATCGGTGGCACTATGGGGGTAATGCGCAAGGTAATCATCGGGAAGGGAAGGGGGCTTCAACCACCTACTGCACTGCAGGCTGCCCTCGTGCCTCGTGCTGCATAGCCAAACAGCCACAACACGCGCTCGAGAGATTACTAATAAGGGCAATGATCTTGGATATTCCATAACATATACCTAAACAGAATTATACACCGCATCATCATCTATGCATTCGAAGTTCCAATCCCCATGATTTGATATCAATGAGTGCTTGCTCGGCAAATTAAGTTCCATTGGGCCGTTGCCATATTTAATCTTCGGAACCCACAGGGACCACTTCCGCAGGCCTTAAACACCGTGGGACCTATACGCGTCATGCGGGTTATTCATGCTTGCATACCTACGATCCCTTCTCTGTTCCATGTTTGAGGGGTACCTCGAAAAACGGGTCATCACTTGATCATGTTTGACTCAGAAAAAAAACAACATGCTGCGATTCGTGTTGGTATTCTGACCCAGGCTTATGCGGGAACAAAGATTATGGATCTACCACTGTTGACGGTACACCGTTTGCCATGTGGCAGAATTGCATACAAAAATCTGGGACCCTGGTTTGGATCCCCCTCCCCTCAACTCAGGTCAGATCAGGGTTACATTTTTCCGGAGTGTACTCGCCAGATCTCCTTCCCTTTTAACTGTAGTGTCTAAGGTAGGTGTTGAATCAACCATACTTCAGCTTATTGTTTATAGCTTTAGATGACTCCTGCAACATTCTATTCTTCGCTAAGAATTCGTGTATAGTACATATTAATTCCTCGTCAGTCAAAGTCACCTGAATTCCATCGCACCCCTCAAGACGGACAGGGTCAACTGCTCGGTGCATCCCTGCGACTGTGCGAAATCTTGCTCCGAGACAACCGGAAGAACTTCTGGAACAACGACTCGTAGATCGGTTTACCCTCCACCGTGTCACTCACATAACCGAAGAAAACCAGCGACACGAAGGACAAGAACATGATCACGCCGAAGCTGGCCCAGTACTGCGTGATCGTGTACGTTCCTTTGACATTCTGAAGCTCTGTCGAAAAGTACCCCGTCATCAGACTGACCGGTAGAAAGAGGATCGTCACCTTCGCCAACAAGATAGTGATCCGGGTTAGTTTTTCCACAGCTTGTGAATCTTTAAGCGCGATCAAGTTGAAGTTCTGTGCACGAAGAGTCAGTCTCAAGCGGGGATATTCCAAGAAGAGAAAGGAGCCGCACCAAGAAGGTCAGATTCTCTTTCTCCGTCAAGCAAGTGTCAATTTCAGAAAGGCAATACAGCTTGATGCGGTCGATCAACCTCTCGAATCGAGCCACGGCCGTGGAGCTTAGGTATACGCCGACTGAATCGGCCGGGGCACTCGCGAGACTGAAGCTGCTTTGCATAGATTGCTGTTGAGCATCGACGGAGTCGTCGTCATCGAATGTCTGTCCGAGCGCCAACTGAGGGCGGTTGTGGCGTGCTTTGTCCTGGAGCGACCGCTGTCGTTGCAGAATGCGCATCATGATGAGCTCGTAGCTCTGGTAGAGACGCTTGAGGACCGCCAGTCGCCTTCCCAGCCAGTGTAACTCGTCTATCAAGTCTACGACCGGCTTAGCCAGCATATCTCTCCTCTACCTCAAGGGATTAGTGGCAGAGAACAAGATGCAATAGGGGAGCCACAGAATGGCGTACCAACCGATCCAAAGCCACACCGTATTTATGCTCACGCTTCGCAACAAGAGCATAAGATGCCACCCAGTCATCGAAGATATAGTAAAAAAGTAGACTCGGGCCATCCTCTTGCCTAATGCTCGTCTGTTCGGGACCCGCCTCCGGGGATGGTCGTACCCGGATAGTCACCAGGGAGTCGCTTTCTGAAGAAGTGGGATGATACTTGGATACCCCGGCGAAGATAAGCTGCATGTTCCGCCGCACCACGCCGAGAACAGCCTTGATTTCTTTCTCCGATGGACCAGATAAGCCAGGAAACGGGTTCTCTTGCATATATATGACAGTTCCTGTGCACATCAGTATTGGACTTGGGCAAATGGAGGGAAGATTCGTACCATCATCACACAAAATCAACCAGGACCACAACCGCCTGCCATTGGGTAGGTCTTTCCCGTTGTCCATTTCGAAACCTGGGATCACGTAGATCGAGTTATACCCAACGCAGGTATCTGCCCTATCGTGAGAATCCTGCCTCTGACAATTGAGAAAAGTCGGGCATACATCTTGGTCCATAATCCACAGAGCAAAAGTGCCAGATCTGATCGATAACATGGGCGAAGGTGAGCCCCCTGAAAGATGCCAGTGCGCTAATTTCCTCGGGATCTGTCAGACTCCTCAGAGCGTTGCCTTCTTCGAGGTCGTCCAAGCGGGGCGAATGTAGTCTATCGAGCTGTCTTGCATGGAAGCTAATCCTTGGAGGCTCAGCAGGAGCTGGAGGCTTTGATGGACGCTCGACCGGGTCTGTGCACATCATGCCCTGTAGCCGTTCGGACACACCATAGTGACTAGTGATGGTCTAAGGATGTCAGTAGAAGCCATAACGGCCAGTTCAACATCTGTCTGACCTTGATCAGATCCTTCTGCTGCTCGGGAGCCCATATGTTGCTGGTAGACAATGTTCAGTAAGGTGTCGCCATTCGTGTTGGATGATGCGTGTACTACTTACATCCACCGGGTCCCGAAGCATTTCGGCTTCTAAGCAATACCCAGCGTTAGCATCATTCGCGGATATCAGGGTATAGGCTTATCTCACGTACTGGCTTGTGTAAGAGCAGCGCGATGTCTTCCTGGTCCAAGTTTACTGCACACCACGCATCTTCATTGCCAAAGTCGAGGACAAAGTTCCTCGTCTGCGGATCTTGTAGGACAGCTCGGTACTGCTTCAGGTTGGCGGAATCATCGATGTCGCGGAACTTGTGTCCAAGCTCCGGCCTTTGAGTAAAACTGGAATAATAATCTTGGGGTGTGTGAGTGCTGTCGACTGTCGCAGGCTCGGACATCTCTCGGTTTGCTTGTAGGTGTGGGCAGCCGCCAGAGAGTACATACAATGACGGAGTATGGGAGTGGAAGAAAGGGGAGAAGAAAAACCAGGCGCTGGCGCTATTTTGAAGTAAGCAGCAGTCTGCTGTACTCGATCAAAATATGTCTCGCATTTCCAGCCTCGCGCAGCTCCAGGCGACCTTTTAAGAGCTGAGACAATGTAGCTTGCCGCCCAGCGCGGGCGCCAGTGCCTGCAGCCAGCTGACTCGTCCGCAACACGAGGGGTATGTTAACAACTTCCTGCCAAGGGGGGCTGGAAGCGGGCGCGTATCGCTGATGGTGGGCGCGGAAAGTTATCATCTGGTTGATTCAATTGCATTAATGATCTGCGAGCTAGGACCAGGTGAAAGGCTTGAGAAAGATGAATGTGAGATTGTTGTTCAATCAGTTGATATATAACTCCTTTGCGGCACGACTATATGAACCGTGCGCACTGGTCAATATTGCGACACGGACTAGCAGTAGACTTAGATACGAGCTTTGACTGCATTCGAGCATATCCATGGACCCTCGTATTATAAGGCTAATACTTTAATAGCATTCATCCTGAAGGACCCCTATCAGGCACAGACAACAGCATACCCCATAGTTACCCAAATGAGTTAGTTCCACCGGCCCGTCACGCGGTCCGCAGGAATTCCTTCCAGTTCCCACTGAGTGCACGCAACGAAAGCATCGTCAGATCTACCGGTCACAAGTACAGGATTCACTTACTCTCGCAGACGGATCATCAGTTGACTCTCGAAGAGACAGTCATCTTATCCAGCCGACATCTGGCGAGAAAGACATGATTCTCGTCTCTAGTGATCCAAATTTGAGGTCTTCAGCGGGCAGAAGATAAGCTTAACTGATTAACAAAAATGGTCAAGCAAGCAGCCACGGGGAAACCCGTTCGCTTGGCTACGTCATGCACCGAGTGTCAGCGACGAAAGCAGAAGGCAAGCAGTATCAATCTGCCTAATGAAATATTGTCTTCTCCGCTGAGCATAGCTTCTGACTGCTTTTTGTACAGTGTAGTCGGGATTGGCCATGCAATCACTGTCAAGCACGACGAGTAGCCCATCTATGCAAATTTCCCACGAAGGCGCTCAAAGGGGCCAGGTCTGTGGCCAACCCTGCAAGGTCAGCTACGAGCGACACCTGCACTATCACATAGACCACTGATTCTTAACTCCTGCTTCAGCATAGATGATCCGCCAGCGGCTCCTGTAGAATTGGCCTTGGAAACCTCAGGTTCCGGTAGAATTACGGAAGTTACCAACGACAATGCTTTCCGTATACTCGGGTACCTTCCAGATAACGAGGCAACAGCGCCTCCGGGTGCTGAACGATATGTGAGGCTACTCCATCGCGCAATCTGTTAACTAGTCACTGATCCCCCATACCGAAGCAATCAGCGGCAATATCCCAGGTTTCCCCGAGTGTAATTCAACCCGAAATGGAAAAGGCGCTTCGTACAGTGCCCCCCAAACCATACACAGGTAGAAGCGCTGACTTATGTGCATCGACCACAACTACTTACACAAAGTTCAGACATCTTGGTACACCACTTTCTTAGTGAGATCAATGGGCAATACTATTGTCTCTATCCGCCAACGTTCTCGCACGACTATGCTACTTGGTGGTCTGGTAAAGCAAGTGGCCAGGCGCTGACGCCAGAATTCACCTGCCTTTTGTTACGTATCTGTGCCTGCGCTGCGTTATATCTCGACTCCGGTGTCCGCCAGAAGCTGGAAACAGAACTGGGAGAGAACGCTCAAAATCTTGCTGAACGATATCACCATACTGCCAAGCAACTCAGCAGCACCATTGCTCCGGGTAAAGGGGGACTGACCAATGTGCAACAACTGTTCCTCAACGCAGTGTTCTTCAAAAGTGAGGCACTGTTTGTCGAGTCATGGCACGCTTTGGGCGCCGCGATTCACCAAGCGCAAGAGCTGGGTATGCTCATTCCTTCGAAGTTCCGTTGGGTTGGATCTGATCGATAATTTGTGATCAAAGGCATGCATAAAAATTCCTCCAAGGCAGTGACATCTGAATTCGAACGTGAGATGAGAAGGCGTATTTGGTGCATTCTGTATACTTGGGATTGGTGAGACGTGTTGAAGCTATTCATCAAGAGTCAACGTACTGATAGGAAGACAGGCAAATGTCCTTACTACTGGCACGACCCTTTATCATAAATAGCAGTTACTGTTCTTTCGAGCTGCCAACTCTGCGGCTGGAGAGCCCCGAGTCCGATGAGTTCGGGCTTTCACCAATCGCACACATCACCTTCCAATGTCAACTCGGGCAGACCATCTCCAAGATACCCGGCGTGATGGGTGGCATACTGTCTCCGGCACAGGCCATCACGATACAACAGGAGACTGAGAAGTGGTTGAACACTCTTCCCGCGGCATACAGACTCGAAAACCCCGATACGCGTTGGGATCAGTCTTATCATTACGTGGCTATGCATCGACATCAGTTACATGCCATTGGTTATATGGTAATGTTCCTGCCCCTGAAGCCATGCCTCACAACTACCATCGATCACGACAAACCCAGCATTGAGCGCAGTCTTCGACCGACTGCCGTCGACTGCGCATTGAAGCTACTGGAGTCATCGCAGCGGATGTTATCTTTTATGCTACCCGCGAACGCCAAATTTCACTATGCCCCTTTCATTATATTCGATACAGCAGCCTTCCTATGCTCTGCAATCATCCACGATGCCAGCGAAACCCTCCCTGACCGAGAAAAGGTTATCAAGGCTATTGGAGCCGCTCTCGATGCGCTGGAACAAATATCTCAGAGCACAAAGACGGGTGCTATTTGCTTTGCAGTACTCAATAGGCTTGCTGATACCATGAGCCTATCTCTGGAGGAAAAGGCGACCATCGTCTCCAGATCGGCCGAGAGGTCTCTTGAAGGCCCCAAGACACCTGCGTCGGATCGACTGGGCTATGGCTCCTATAATGACACCACTTCCGCTTCCACGGTTCTGGATATGCCGTGGAACTCATTCGAGGCAGGCATGGATTCTACCTTGTCATCTGGACTCAGTTTTTCGGGAGCAGGAGCCGATCTATTCACCGGGCTGGATGATCTTGCCAACATCGATATGTGCGAGCTGAGTCAGATCTGGGACTGGGATAATCTTGATCTGCACCTTCAATGTCCTCCCGCTGCTTGACTTGCGGCTTCTACAAGGCGCATGGCGCCGTGCCTCCAAAATGCGGAGATGGCGGAGTGCGAAGATCAAACATGATCAACTTACGTGAAGACAAATTAATTAGATAGCAAATTGCTTTCCCAATAGAGACAGGTATCTGATCTGCCCACAACACAATAAACTATTCTCATGAACGGTGTTAAAGCTGGACATTGGATTGTCACTATCGGAGGGAAGTACTAAATGAAAGCTGCCTCGTTGGCTGCAGCGAAGCGAGAGCGGCTGAGTAGCTGAGATCACGTGCTGATGATTCAGCCTCAAGAGCATTAGGGCAGCACTAAGCCGTAGCCGGCTAGCGCCATCCACACAAGCGGAGAACGGGAATTTCTCTACGGCCGACGGGGCGAAGCACTTGAGATTTTTCCCTTTGCTTGTCCTTGCACCAACATTCAGCGCAGAGCCACACCATAGGAATTTGAAAGGATTCTTTTGGAAGACTGTCCAGCAAGATGTCTAAGATCACAGTCGGTATGTGATACCACCCTCAAACCCACGCGTCTATGACAACGACCACGACGCAATGAATAAGAGCCCTCTCTTGGCACCGCCGCTGACCTGCGATTTCTGTCACCTACAGCCGGAGTGCGCCAGAACGTTGAGCAGCTGCTCAACTACTCTCAGAATGAGAAGAAGAGAAACTTCCTCGAGACCGTCGAGCTTCAGATCGGTCTGAAGAACTACGACCCCCAGCGTGACAAGCGTTTCTCCGGCACCATCAAGCTGCCCACCATCCCCCGCCCCAACATGAGCATCTGGTATGTGGCAACCACCGATCCGATCAGACTTGGAAGTAGGGGAGGAGTGTTGGGAGGAAAAGAAGCGCGCAACACGACAGCACGCGCAGAAGAAAGGAACCATTAACCGGGAAACGAAACAAGACTAACGACGATCTGTGTGCAGTGTTCTCGGTGACCAGCACGATCTCGACCGTGCCAAGCACTTCGGTGTCGACGCCATGTCCGCTGATGACCTCAAGAAGCTGAACAAGAACAAGAAGCTCATCAAGAAGCTTGCTCGCAAGTACGATGCCTTCATCGCTTCCGACTCCCTCATCAAGCAGATCCCCCGTCTCTTGGGTCCTGGTCTCTCCAAGGGTATGTTCCCACCCCTCACGCAAAGGACTCTTCTGTCTTGCAGATCTAACTCTCCCAACAGCCGGAAAGTTCCCCACCCCCGTCTCCCACGCTGAGGACTTGGCCAACAAGATCAACGAGATCAAGGCCACCATCAAGTTCCAGCTGAAGAAGGTTCTGTGCTTGGGTGTTGCCGTCGGCAACGTTGGCATGACCGAGGACGAGCTCGTCGCCAACACCATGTTGGCCATCAACTACCTCGTCTCCCTGCTCAAGAAGGGCTGGCAGAACGTTGGTAGCCTTGTCCTCAAGGCTACCATGTCTCCTCCCAAGCGTCTCTACTAAGAGGCTCTTACGCTTTGTTGCGCTGGAGGAAACTTTTTTTTGAGAGGGATTAGGTGGTGTGGGGTTGTATAGGCCTTTAGTTAACTCTACCGGAAATGCTACCCATGACTTTATGTCTCTCAAAACTTGCCTTCTCATTTCGTAGACTCGTACTTTTGTTTAAGCATGATATCAGTATGGAAGCGAAGCGCTGTAGGTGGGGTAATATGTCGTTTCCTTTGGTACATTGAATTTCGATTCATAAGCCGCAGCAGGTCTTAGTCGGCCACCAACTATTGCATACCCTCCATCAACTCCGTCCGGTCCAAGATCATCCCTCTCATGCCGATGAACTCGCGCAGTTGCTCCCATTCCTCGCCTTCTTCTTCACCTCTCAGGTAGATATCCTTGAAACCCCACGCGAGCGCGACCTTATCGAACGCCGCGCGCTCCTCTTCGCGGAGCCACCGCTGCCGCAGGGGGATGCCAGGAAGCCAAGTGACGCGCTCCATCTGGTCGTTAGCCGTGGTGATGGCCACCAACCCAACCGAGGTGAGTCCGCCAACGTATGCGAGCCCCGCCGCGAAGGCGATGCCCGTCGCCGTGCTGGGATCCATCGTGTTCTGGAGGCTGCCGGCCCATGTGGCGAGGATGTAGCAGGCAGCCGGGGCGGCCGTCAAGCCACCCAGCGGCAGAGCAGCCTTCTTGTAGGCTTTGGCGCGGCGGAAGGCCGGGGCGGAGAAGGTAGTGTCGATGATCGCCAGCACGAGAGAGAGGTTGCGCTGGGCGATGGCCACGTCCAGCGCCGCGTTGGCGAGCTCCAGCGGGATGGCGCTGTTGATACTCTTTGGATCGGGCTTGCTGAAGCGCACGGGCGAGCTATTCTCCACCGGGATCGGCTTGTTGGCATACAGGTGGAAGATCTCGGGGAAGTGGTTCGGCTGTTGGAGCAGCACATGAATCTTGGTGTACGAGGCGAGGGCTTCGGGCGAGATGAAGACCTTCTCGTCCGTCAGCAGATCGTGCACCGCCCGGCAGAGCTGCTTGGATAGTTGCTCTGGGGTTTGCTTGGGCCGTTGTGGTTGTTGCTGCCGCTGTTTTTTCGTGGCGCTCGTCTGCTCGTCGAGGTCGAACAGGGACGAGAATTCGCCCGACTTTTGTTTGGGTTGCGCGGTTGTGGGTTGGGCGATCATCTCTGCTATGCTCTCGCTTTTTTGTAGCAGTTGCACAACTGCGTCGTTGGAGGGCACGCCTTCTGCCTTGCAGAGGTGGGAACACGCTCGAGCGACCTGGGCGATGGCATTGTCCAATTGAGGTGTTGTGGGTTGTTCTGCTTGGCTCGAGTAGAATCGTCTGGGGATCCGGTTTGTATATGTCCACGAATACTGTCTTGGCTGGAATTGCTCGCGATGCACGTTCCGAATTGATGGGGAGGAATAGGTCCGAACAAATAGCGAGCGAGGCACAGGGCTAGGGGACCCAGTTCGCTGGCATATTTGACAAACCAGAGCCTGGGGCCTGCCTTTCTGGGCTCTCATGGCCATTCTGTTCGTGGTAATCATGTTTGCTGTGTGTGTCTCTCTCTCCAAGGACTGTTAGAAATGGTGCCGGGGGGCTGCTTGGACAGAAAAGAGGGAGATGCGACGGATATGCGATAAGGCGGCGAGCGGTACTGCCGCACCAGGCGGGCGGTCGTTCCTGGCGGCTTGTCACGACGTGCAGCCCCCCAACTCCGTCACTTCCCTGACACCTTCGCTCTGTTCCCACCATCTTCCTCAGCAGGCATCAACTTTCTTTTGTTTGTCCCTCTATTTTCCTGATTGTGGGAGGCCTCCGATGGTCCTTCTTACGTTAACCGCCTGGTCTTCTTGAGATCGCTCTACGTATCAACTACACCCCTCCGATCATCAGTGTCATCCCCTCCTCGATTCTACAGCCAACATGCCTCCCCCTCCGCCTCCTCCGCCGCCGCCCCCGCCGGGAGGGATGGGAGGCCCTCCTCCCCCACCTCCTCCAGGTAATCTGCCAGGTCGACCCTCTGGTTCCGAAGCGAAGGGCCGAGTATGTGCTTGCATCTCTTGTTTTGGACTAATCCGTTGGCTAATGCCCGACTTAGAGCGCACTCCTTTCCGATATCAGCAAAGGTGCAAGATTGAAGAAGGCCGTCACAAATGATAGATCAGCTCCTTTACTTGCCGGCGGAGGCGTCAAGTCTTCAGGCCCGTCGGTTCCAAGCGCACCGCCGGTTCCAGGCATGGCAAAGCCTCCGGCTGGACTTGCACCTCCAGTTCCCACGGCACAGGCCGCAAACCGACTACGAAGCAACAGCGATATTGGGTCAGGGGTGGAATCAGCGGCGGGTGCTCCAGCAGCTCCCCAGCTCGGAGGGCTGTTTGCTGGACTGGGAGGAATGCCTAAGCTACGCAGTCGAGGAGGCGTCGATACCGGCGCTACTCGGGAATCCCCATACATGTCTGACTCGGAGAACTCTAGGGGAGCTCCCCCACCACCCGTTGGATCGGCTCCAAGACCCCCAGGAGCCCGTCCTCCGCCACCACCTCCTGGTACAGACTCACCGCCAGCTCCTCCAGTCAATCCGCTAGTCGCCAATCTTCGCAAGCCGCCCCCGCGGCCGGCTTCCCGCCCGTCGTCCACAGCATCAAGTGCATCGATCAAGTCCGCTCCTGACGCGCCTCCTCGCGCACCTCCACCATTGCCTGGCGCCCCTAAACACGCTCCTCCTCCCCCAATTGCCTCGCGAAAGCCCTCCACCCCCGCTCCTCCTCCGCCTCCTTCAGCAAGTCCGGCTGCACCTCCTCCCCCACCTCCGCCGGCAGCATCAGCCCCCCGGCCACCTCCAGCACCGGCACGCTCGACCCCTCCCCCGCCGCCTCCGCCAACAAATGGCGCTGCGGCCACTTCTGCAGCTGTGCAAGCGGCCAGAAATGCTCTCGGGCACACACCCTCCACGCCACCACCACCACCACCGCCACCTGCGGCCTCCGCCCCTTCAGCACCCCCACCACCGCCTCCCTCATCTGCTCCTCCAGTGATGCCTCCGACAGCAGCACCTCCACGACCAATCTCATATGAATCGATAGCCAGTCCACCTCCGGATCGTTCCACCCTGGACCCGAGCGCTTATACCCTCAACGGCGGGCCGTCGGCGGGATCTAGCCCTCGGAATGCCGGCACGCACGGTGCAATTCGGATTGATGATCACAGGTTTAAGTTCCAAAGTGAAGGGCTACTGCCCAAGCCTCGACCGTTTGTTGGGGGTGCACGGCGGTACCGGGCAGGGCGTGGGAGCAGTGTGCCATTGGATCTTAGCGCACTGAGTGGCTAAGAGAAGAGTCTGCTTCCCAGCAAACAGATTATCTGTATCAATTGAATACCATTTAAGCGCATTAGATCCTGTGGAAGCGCCTTGTACTTCATATTATTCGTAAGAGGTCAAATAGAAGCAGTGTCGTGTTCGCGATTTCAATCCTCATCCTTCTGTTGCCGGGGTCGGCAGGCGAATGTCTCGCTGTGTTTTCAGAAAAAAAAAGAAAAGACAAAAACGATGAGGTCGTTGAGTAGGGTCTAGAATCAATCTAGCTTGGCTTCGACGATGCATCATCCCAGCTTGCGACTGCAGATCACTGTGTGACGAGTCGGAATTGGTCGATCTTCGGAATCTGATAATCAGCGCACGGGACAGCTTCACGTGACACGACGCCATAGCTAACGGAGCAGCAGGCCGGGATCAACAATCGCTACCATCTTTCTCCAAACAGTTGAATCTGCATTGATCGCCGAAACCCGGACTGACACCATTCTTGACAGCACCTCGCGCGATACCACTGGGTGTCTGGGATCAATCTTCTGTTTATACTCCATCAAAACAAATTCGCGAAGCAATTGCCCAGGAAGCACGCTCATCCACTTGCGACTTGCGACACAACCACTCCACTCGTTTCGTTTTCATCTATCAGTACCTTGGTGGCGCTGTAGCTGTGCAGCTCACCGACCAGAGATTGCTGTGTGGACCCGGAGCTTCTAAGATCTTGCTCCTCACTCTGGAATAAGTGAAGCTCCGAGAGCTTGGGCACTTTTCGTCTTCTTCTCACTGCGGTTCCGCCAGCCTTCGGGCCAGTCATTTCTCGCCATGTCTTTACAATCATACATCAACAGTAAGTTTCCCAGTTCTTATGGTGGTGCGCATTGTTGTTCCTATGAACCTTGTCCGTATCCCGGTCAAATGTCAGATGGCAAACCCGACTGACCATACCCGTGCGAACACAGAGAAGATTCTCGTCTTGACCGTCGACGGCCGGACATTGCTGGGCACCCTTCTCTCGACCGATCAGCTGACCAACCTGGTCCTCCTTGACACGATTGAGCGGATCATTCGGACGCCAGATGACCCCGAGCCCAGCTCCCAGATCGAACACGGACTGTATCTGATTCGCGGCGACAATGTGGTCGTATGCGGGGAGGTCGACGAGGCTATTGACCGTGACATTGACTGGACCAAGGTCAAGGGTGAGGTAGTTAAGGGCACGAAGAATGCTTGAGAGAGAGGGGGAGAAGAGAACACCCTACCCGGACGCAACTCTTTCTTTTTCTAAAAACAAAATGCATTCGACCAAAACAAAAAAAAAAATCTATAAAAGGTTCCGATGGCGATCTACTAGCTGGATTGAAGTTCGCGGCAAGCAAGGAATGGAGACGCGTTTCGTTTTGATGTGGTGAGAAATTGACGTGGACGACCTCGGCGTGACGTGGTCGCGGACGGATCCTTTCCCCCTTTCGCCCTCTTTTCTATTTACTGCTCTTTCCTTCCGTCTGCCCGGTCTGTCTCTTTCTTACATGGTGTCGGTCGCTTCATGGGCGAGGTCCAAGCCCTCGGTGCCTCGGGGTTGCTGCGCTTGTGAAGCTCAGTCCCAGTACCTGGTACTTGCGCGCGACGGGAGGGGATTGGTGGGCCATCATGCTTATGCAATGCTTTTCGATTCGGCCCGCGTTGGGATCTTGGGCGATCGGTCTCGAGGGGTTTCATGATGATGGGATTTGAGTGGCTACGAGACTAAGAAAAGGCAGGAACACTGGACGATCGGGATCTCCAATTTGAAGGGGATTTCGGGCATCCAAGTTTCGTGGTCAACGAACTTCTGTGGGATCCTCGGGGCTCGGGATTATACGAAGCAGAAGGGAGCAACATCCCAAACTCGGAATGATTCGCATGGGATAGCGGGAAGGGGCGGGGAGGGTGTTTGAGAAAGACCGTGGTCCCCTTGTCAGCCATGGTCAGGGGAGGGTTGAATGGGATACCATTTATGAATATGGGTGTCCACCTGGTCCGTCTGGTCTCTTGGATGCAATGAGATCGGGGGGCCTCTTTTCCACCTGAAAAGCTTTCTTTCTTACAAAGACGTGGGCCACGAGCGGGCGAAAGTGGATTTTTTGATGTAGATGATCAATTAACATAATACCATTGTATATGACTTGATGAATTAACCCTGTCCCATTGTTCCATGGGGTGACTAACCGTGATTTATCATGGCATGATGATTAGGAGAGAAGAGAGAGAGACAAACATGAAAGAGAACGAGAGAGACATTCATCTCCTTGTCGAGTATGGCTGTGCAAGACAAAACCTCTTTATTTATCAGACTGCCTAGACCTGAATCCCTCACTTTGACGGACGCTGGGCCTAAAAGGGGATAAAAATTGTCAGGTAAGTTTCCGATGGAGGGAGTTTTTTTTCCCCCTGGCGATAGGGAAGTAAAGTTAAGAAGTTAAGCAGTTAAGAAGAAGAAGTGATCAGTTCCATTCGATCATGCAAAAGATCTGTAACCTTATTCTTTTTTCTGCCCCCTGATGGAAGGAGATAATCATTATCATACTTCATTCTTTCACTCTCTCTATCTTCTCAATCTTCAGATTCAATCTCCAATCTCCCAATTCCTTCCCTCCTACTAAGTACTAATTAATGCCGCTGGCCCCGCCCTTGCCAAGTGCGGCCCAACGCTGGTTCGTTTTGTTTCAATCAATTTCCCCTGACGGGAAGCGTTCCATCCGCCATCCGCCCTCCGCCTGTCCTGTCCTGTTCTGTTCTGTCCTGTCCCGTCCTTGTCCTCCTTCTCCTTCTCTTCCTCCGTCTTCTCTCACTCTTTCCCCTGCTCACTCACTACTTACTCAATTCAACTCTCTCTCCTCCCACCCCCTCCCCCCCTCCCCTTCTCCTCATACTTCCTCCTACTTGGACTTCACCTATTTCCCTTCCCTTCCCAATTATCTCTCCCCCGATCTTCTTCTTCCTAGTCGAATCCCAGCCACCTCCGTCCCCTTTACCGATCAAGTCCGGATCCGCTCACAATCCTCTTTTCTCGGTCGCTGGGCGACCGCCACCTCTGCCTATTCCGGTCCGCCGCCGTGAGATATCGCCGTCCGCTCTTCCTCCTTGATCAACTCAGGCGCCCTTCATGTTGTTGCGACCGTGCCAGCACTCCTCGGGTTCGACTTGTCTTTACCCGCCATCCCATTGGTCTACTTGAGTGCTAGTTTGCAGCATAATTTCCCGCCCACAGCCTCGTTCCGTGACCGACAGCACCGTCTCTCCGCCACCTCACATCCTCTACCTCTTCTCGACTTCTCCCTCGCTCCCTATTCATCTCGTCGCCCTCCTCACCCAGCCTTTGTCGATCGCGAGCCGGTGCTCAGTACAGAATGTGGTTGTATCGGGGCGCTCAGTCGGCCGTTTTCTACTATGCCACCTGCACCCCCTGCGCCGAGTCCTCATACCGTCGGAATCGAATGAAAGAAGCCGCCCGGTCGAAGCGCGAACAGGAGAAAAGCGATGCCATCGTCACCGATCAACCGAAACCCTTTGCACAACCGACCCCTTTCAGTACCAACCCAGCATGGGCGGAGGAAATCGCTCTAGGCCCCGGCCCGCCAGCACGCAGAGGTGGTCACCGAACGCATCGTCGAATGGAATCATGGAACACAGACGGAGCATCGGTGAATTCACAGCATGGATCGGCGAACACAACGTCTAGAAAAGACAAACTGAAGAACCCGCTGGGCGAACGCTGGAGTCGCATGCGGTATCAACGCGAAGACGAGCCGTTATGGGGCCAGGAAATGGAAGTGAAGGGCTCGTCTGTGGGCTTGTCCGGCGGAGGCCGCGCGGACGAAGTCTCGAACAGCAAGTATTATATCGCTCGAGTGCCTCCGGTAAACGATCTACATCCCCCGATCGTTAGTGGGCCCAAGAGCCGGGCGGAGACGCGGTGGATGTTACAGCCCCCACCCAGTGCCAGGGTTATGGCCGGCAAGGAACGCATCGCCGATTCCACGTCCAAGAACACCAAATCGTCTGACATCAGCGCCAATGCAAAGCCATCGGTAGAAGCAGTACAGGCGCAACCCCCGGTTAAAACACAATCGATTGAGAGGAGTGCGTCTCGAGCTAAGGCGCCAGCAATGGCTCCCGATGGATGGTACGACCCGAGAGCCGATGGTTTGGAGGAAGATGGCGACGACGAGTCACCCCGGTATGGGCGTGACGAGTCTCACTTGGTTATCGCACCCTCGCTGCACTCTCGCTTCGAATCATGTTCCTCGCTTTCGTCCGACGCAGATTCCGAGGCGGAGTCCCCGCGGGTCTCGCTGCATTCGCCGCAAACGCCGACCTCCCGGCCTGGCTCCAAGGCGACCCAAGATAGCGGTAAACACTTCCCAACGATCTCCAAGACCATGTCCACCTTCCAGCACCAGCACCAACCAGGCAACAACAATAAAGTTGAGATGTTGCATTTGGAAATCAATGACTCGCCTGACGATATCGCCTTAGGTCAGCTTGAACGCCTGCGGCCTTGGCGTTGGAGTATGGACATCTGATTTCTCCATCTCCAATGCTACCGGACTTGAAGCTTAAGTCCATGGCTTTGGGTGCCCCTATCCACCTCGTCATCATGTTCTTTGTCATGCAAGCCTATTCTCGCGATGTTCTTTTCTGTTCTTTTACTCCTTGGGTAGCGGAATACCCCCTTTCGCTGTTGGATTTTGTTTTTTTTTTTCTTGTGTCAGTCATGTTTTCTGGCGTTGGCAGCAGCGAAAAAGCGTTCCGTTCTTTGCGTCTTTCTTTTTCCCCTGCATCCTCTAACTTTCTTTGCATGTCACTTGTTTTTTCTCCTTGTGATGCATCATCAGCGAAACTGCAACCGAGTCCCCCACCCAGCGCCGTACCCCGCGTTGGATCAGTTACAGATTGTGTTCTTGTCTGGATGGCTGGGCCAGTAGGCATTAAGAACACACATACACATATCTCATGGGCACGAGTACATAGATGAAATACCCATGTTCATCAACGTTGTCAATTGCAACCAACCAAACCACAATCTTTTGCGTCATCATCCTTGTCCTGCACAGAGTACTATCATTATTTATGCTTTTTCTTCTCTCGCTTATCTGCCCGCATGTCCTCTCTTTGCTTTTTTGACCACTGCCTCTCATTGATCCTCTTTTCTTTTTCTGTCGATTGCGTTCCTTTTCTTTCTTGTCTTATGACTTACCCTTCTTGTATACTACTTCCTTCTAATACATATCTCACCCAACTCTTACATAAATGTAGCTAGCAGTATTCGCGATGGAGTAATACGCTTTGCTTAGCTACTAGCGAGGGAGGGGATAACTGCGTCTATCACACCGAGCAAAAACCATCCGAACCCCACCTTCCTTGAGAAGAAGAAGAATAACACCAGAACACCTAAAACATATCAATCTTCGAGATCATCATTACCAGATTCACCCCTCAGACAAATTTCCATGGCTCCCACCCAACCCCATCATCCCGAAGCCACTAATCCCCAAGAGAATCACATCACACCACACGAACATAGATGGTACAGTACCAACCACCCCAACAAATCAAATTAGTCTCGACGAAGAGAAAAAGTATTCAAGCTTCAGTGGCTACAGTGGGTAGTTCACTCCATCCATGTACATCATTCCCATCCCCACCCCCCACCTTCCCAGTCCAGCGCTAGTAGAGTCCATTATACATACACACATTTTATATGTATATATAAATCCACAGCACAGCTTCTACCCAAATACATGATATACACATACATGATCAATTCCCAGTAATAACCACCTCCGACGATCCAATGATCCCAATAATACAATGATACATAAATACATCTACCATCGGAATCCATCCCCATCCGGAGAAATCTTGTCTGCCGAGCGTGGTTATACTATACTCCCTATAACCTAGATCGTAATTTGTGATGACTATATACGAGATGGTATACTATAGCTTATGCCTCCGCTTTTTGCCACGCGCAATCACTTATCAGAATGTAAGCTGGTTTGTATATCTATCGACTTCACCTTCATCTTCAACCAACTCAACGGCAGAGGTAGAGGTAGAGGTGGGGTGAGTAAGTAGTATTGTTTGATTCCAGACTGGACTGAGGGGTAGATGATTCTATCGAGTTTGATTACTGAGTATCGTTGTGTCTGTGGGCGTTGGCTGGACTAGAGTCATTTTAACAGTGCATTTATGTGCTGATTCGGATTGTGGATAGGGGTCCTAGAGGAGGTACGGTAGTAATAGATGGTTACAGGATGTGGAGTTCGATTTGTGTAGATGAGAATAAAGTAGATCATGGACAAGGGAAGTACTAGCTTAATGCATCATTGTCTATAAGCAAGGAAGGACTGTTCAACTGAAAGGTAATTGGTGGGTTCTAGTCGCTTGTGGAGTAGCTCGCTATTGTACTTTTCGTCTGCGAAGTACGGAGTACGCTGGAATATATCCATTCCGTCCTCTCTCCCTGCGCGATGCGGTTTAATTTACTCCCAGAGTCTGGTATGCAGATATGCAGAGCATCCCGACGGTAAGGTAGAAGAGAACTAGAGGAACAAATAAATGCAATAGACATTGTCATGCACACGTAGCTAATCGAGCTCATGGACACAGAATCCGGGTTCTTCCTTTTTGATATTTGATTTTGAGGTTATGTTTATCCGTTGACCGGGGAGGTGATAGTAGTGGTATCCATGGGTGGGAGTCAAGAGTAGTAGGTAAGTTAGAGAAGCTGATGTGTTTCTTTTCCAAGAACTATCAAGGAAAAAAAAGTGGAAGAGAGAAGAGAAAACAGTTCGTATAGATAAGGGTCGTCTCCAGAGCCTGGGAGAGTTCCCGCGTCATACACGCGCACACATGGCCGTATTCGAACGGCAGCCGAGTCGTCGACGTCGTCGGGCTTGATCGTCCGTCGTTTAGTAGACCTTCTTCTTCTCGTCCATGCTCAGCTGACCGGGACCCATATTGACCAGAAGCAAGAGTCCTCCACTATGGAATCATAAACATTAGCTTGCGCCAGGCAAGAATGGCAAGCACGGGTTCTTACACAATAGACAGGATCTGGAAGAAGTCGTACTTGGCGAAGTCCTTGTGAGGGTGGTGGGGGTGAAGCTAGCGATCCGTCAGTGGCTGGAGAAGATGCAAGAACGAGCAAAACATACCGTCCAGAAGTTGTTGACCAGCACGTTGAAGACGCTCAGCAGAACGACCAGAATAATAGCGCTCCACTTGGCCTTGAATCCAACAATGACCATGACACATGCGACAAAGCCAAACAAGCTGACCAATACGCGCCACATGCTCCACTGGCCGGAGAAGACGAATCCAACGAAGAGGAAGATCAGCAGCACGCGACCAGCGAACTGGACGTACATCTTGCGATCCTTCTCATCGAGCTGGGGCAGACCGGCCGGAACGAACTTCTTGCGCACCCACGAGTCGGAGAGCACCATGAGCAGACCACCGATCACGCTCAGATTGCGAAGGAAGAAGTTGAGGTCGAAAATCAATCCGTATCCGAGACCCTGCGTGACGACCACGACCAGCAAACCGGCGACCGCAAACTCGGTGTGCTTGCGGGCGATGACCAGAACGGAGCAGACGGACATGGCGATCATGTTGACGAGAAGGAAGGTATGCGTAATTCCCCATGGTACTGGAGCGGAATCAACCAAGTCAGTGGTGTTCTGGGCTTCACCGTCTCCCTTGGGGGCGCCACCGGGCAGCCAGCGAGAGCGGAACGGAGTCGAGGTGCAAGCTTACTTTTCCGATAATCACGCAGGTACAGAAGTTGATCGTTCCATTGAGTGATCATACGAAGGCTGTCCTCGAGGAAGGTCACGACAATCAAGAACCGACCAATGGCGGGAAGATACCTGGGGAGCGAAAAGCCACGGTGTCAGTCGAGATAGGTCTCATTTGGATGCGCGGATCGGCAGATGTCATCTTTCGCTGCCACGAAGCGCGCGAAAACAAGGCATTGGAGCAAGGAACACGAAGGAGAATCACATACGGCTTCACGGGATCGGCCATTGTGTCGAGCCAGTCCTCAATCTTGCTGGTTTGCTCCCGGATAGCGTCCAAGGGACTCGGGTCGCTTGTTGCTTCGGCTCGACCGGGACCACCAAAGGGGTTCTGGTGGCCGAGATTGTAGCCGGCAGTGCCACGAATTTGCGCCATGGCGAAGAGAATAGGCTAGGGAGGAGTGGTGTGTGGTGATGGACAATGAACAATGAATAAGGAAGAAAGATGAGGTGAAGTTGACCCCTCGGTGGTTTAAGATCGGGGGGGAAAACAAACAAGGGAACCCGGGGAAAGGGATCGGAGTAGTTCAGCCAGGCGCACTAGGCGGGAGGAATAGAAATAGATGGATGAGGTGGGTTGAGTAACAGGGAAAGAAAAGAAGAAGCGGAGGGAGAGAGAAAGGAAGAAGTGAAGAAGGTGAAGAAGTGGAAGAAGAAGAGGAAGAGGATGATGATGGATCGAATAATACTACTAATAATAATGGAACGAATGAATAGTTCTCTCTCTGTCTCTCTCACTCTCTCACTCTCTCTCTATTGAGGATGAAGAGCGACAAGCAAGAGAGAAAGAAACAGGCCACGATAACCGGAACTCGCCCCTAGTCCGCTTTGGGATTAGAGGAGCCGTCGGAGTTGCGGGCGTGACGCCATGATCGCTGCTTTTGGGCTTCTCCAATTCTTCAATTCATCCCTCCCTTCTCTTTGTCTCTTTTCCCTCCCTGGTTTGCTACTACTCACCAGGGCCCGCATTCTAGAAGCTATGCTATGTACTATGTATCTTTATTTCCTACTGGAATCTACTGGGGAAAAAAAAAGAAAAGAAAAGAATAACACAGCTCCAACAGCAGCTGTAGTACCTCTTCCATTGTTCCCACTCCTCCCTCCCCCTTATTGTTCGTCGACACAGACAGACTCCATCTATCTTGAGACAAACCGCCCCCCTCATAGGGGCAAAGGCCCTCTCTTGAACTGAACAGATATCGTTCCTCCTGCTCCCCACCCCACACACACCGAAAACAGGGACCGCCAAATCTTTTAGTTCGGCCGCGGAAGATCCGTCGTCTGAGATTCGAGACGCGAAACAAGAACCTGACAAAAATAGGTCTCCTTCGTTCCCCACGTCCACTCCATGCTCCGCGGAAGAAAAATCCTGTTGCGTAAATAAATAGAAAAAAAAAGGACACCTCAGAGGCACTACCATAAAATAAAAATCTCGCGGCTCTAGGAACAGGAATAACGCGGTCGCCAGGGTCCAACTCCCAATGTAGCGATCCCAGACCCTGAAACCCATGCTAGGTGTCTGCAGAGGCCAAGTGTTCCTTCCACACCGTGCATTGATTAGTGAGTCGTCCTGTTCTGGGAAGAACACCTCTATCGTTGTTCTCGTCTTCCAATATCCTGTAGAACACGCAAAAGAGGATTCACGGTCCAAGTGGCGAACATAGCTGTTGAAGGCGTCACAAGAGGCATTGGCGCTAAACTCATTCGTGGCTCCAAGCAGAGTAATACAAGAGATCGTCTCATTTCGATCAATTATCAATGGAAAATACAAGGTATTCTAAGGAAATTGGTAGACAGAAAGAATAAAGAAATTGCGTACATCAGAGGGTAAACCGAGCATAACAGGAGAAGATGAACAGGAAAAGGTACATGGCTTTTTAGGGAGAACGGGGGGTTTTCTGAATGTTCTGCCAATTATGGTGTCTCAGTCGTTGCAGCCATGGTTTTGTGGCGGAAGCAGAGCAGCCGGTCAGATACATGCTGAAAGTTTTGGTAGAGAATAAAATGTCCCAAACGCCAAAAGCCATGAGTATAAATACAGCCCACGGAATGGTTAGAACCGGCTCGTGTCCGAAGGGCATCTTGCACAAAACCAGCTATTCGTCTTGCGCGCAGAAAAAAATAGAACATCCTTAGGCAGCCCAGTCGGAGTCAAGAGGGTGGCCCTTCTGGTTCGAACGGAGGATATCGGGAAGATAGGTGGGTGTCACCTTCACCTTGGGCTCAACGGGAGCAGGAGAAGGAGCAGCAGGTGTAGGCTGGCTCTCAGAAGCACTGACTTCGCTCTCATCCGTCTTTCCGCTCTTCTTCTTGATCTTCTTGCTGGAGACGGTGGTCCACTGGTCCTGACCGTTCTCTGCACCAAGCAGGCGCATCTGCTCCTCCTCGGAGGGGAGACCCTGGTCCCATTCCTTGGCAGGCTTGGAGGAGGCGGCAACAGGCTCGAACGTATCCAACAGCTCGACCTTGGGGGCCTCGGTGGGCTTGGGGGTCCCGTTGGTGGCGCTGGGGGCGGCCTTAGTCTGCCAAGCGTTGGTCTGGGGGGCGATGGGAGTCGACTTGGCCGCCTCACGGCGCTCAGCCTCGCGGGCCATGTGGAGCTGCTTCTCGAGCAACTTGCGTCTCTGCTCCTCGGCTGCCTGGACTTCCTGCTTGCGAGCTTCATTCTTCAGACGCTGCTGACGCTGCTTCTTCGTCTCGACCTGCTTGAAAGACTGGGCCTTCTGCTTCTTCGGGGCCTCAGACGGAGCGGTACCGGTAACCCGGAGGACAGATGCACCCGGAGCAGGAGCCTCAAGCATATCAGAGATGTAACCAGCGGAAGAAACGGTGGCGTTCACAAGGGGGGAACCAGCGGGGGACAGATCGTCATCGGCGTCAGCGCCAGTGGTGGACGAGGTGCGGGTAGAAACGCGAGAAGCCGAGCGCTCTTCGCTCTCGAGCTGAGGGAGAGCGCCCTTGCTCTTCTTCTTCTTCGCAGACTTGCTGCTCGGGGCACTGGGCTGAGCAGGGACACCGCTCTTCACAGCGTTAAAGCGCTTAGCTAGCTCCTTTCGGTCAATCTCCTCATCCTGCTCATCAGCTTGTGATCCAGTAGCCTGGGCCACGGGCTTTTCCTCGACGGATTTGCTGGGCACAGGGGAGGGTTCTGAGGACTTCTTTGTCTTCCGCTTCTGTTTTTTCACGGCCGGCGCGCTCTCGACTTTCTCTGCGATAGACTTGACCGGGGTCTTGATCTTGGGGGTGGGGCCATTGTAGTACCATCCGAGGCCACCTGCCACTACAAGCAGGAGAGCCCAGCTGATATAGGGGTTCATCATCGTTAAAACTATGCTCAAAATAATCGTCAGTTTTGGTACGAGCGTGAGAGTGAGGTTAAATGGCAGGACATACAGTCACTGAGTTGTATTCTTGATGTACGTCGCAAAGTCGTGGGCAATAATGACAAAGAAAAAGACCAGCCTCAAACCAACGTGTGGATTGATGTGCTGGAGGTCGTCAAATTCTCCGTACGCGTGTCCGAGATCGGCGGGAAGAGAAGGTGAAAAGACCAGGCAAACTGAAATTCAATTGAGAAAAGGGTCAATCGCGCTATATCGGCTCAGATTTTAAGCACCGGATTGCGAGAAATGCGCGAGATGAAGGGTGATCGAGTGACGAAGGGGAAGGTTGAAGCAGTTGCGCTGAAAGGCCAGATTTCCACGTCGAGCTCGAACAGCGATTTACACCACTTGTGATGGACAATAACAGACGGCGAAGACGAAGGACTCCGAGACTTCCAAGTGATGTCCTAAAGCTATATAGAGCTGATAACCTTGGGCCAGGTCACTAGAAGCTAATGTGGTTGGATGTTTCGGTTGGCGCTTCGCGGCTCGAGGTAGGTCGCGAAATGACAGAGGGTGGAGAGGTAAAGAAGCAACGGGATGGTATCACCGAACGACCATTGAAGCACCCGTCAGCCGAAGACTGAAGGGTGGGCGACAATGGTAGGCAAGGAATACAAGCAAAGTGTTTTGTAGGAGAGCGGAAAGGTAGAATTTGGGAAGAGAGGAAGGGCAAAGAAGACAGGGTGTTGAGAAGAGGAGGAGTAAAGAGGACACGGTCTGGAGAGAGATGAAGGGGTGCTTGTCGACTCGGCAGTGGTGAAGAATAAATTACCAAAGCACCCAAGATGGATGACACTCGTATCGGTATCGAACAGCGGTCCTTGCGCACGCGCTGGACGAGAGCTCCACTGTCAAGACCTTGATGGTAAGATAGCTAAGAAGAAGGGAATTATTCTCGTCTGATCATCATCTGGACCGTGATTAAGGAGATATTGGGGAAAGATCTCTTATAAATCCAGTAGAAGTCACCACACGGGCTGACATGCCTGTGGCGCATTGATGAAAGCATTACCCCATGTTTCTTCTTCTTCTTTCTTTCAGTCGGCCTGTATCTTGCTGGTAACAGGCGTCAAGACTCAGGAGAGGGAGTAATGTCTCTACCACTACCCTGGGGACGAGCAAATTAAAGTCTAGGGAAAACACCATCGAATCAGGCTTGATCCTTCCCTGTCGCCGGACCAGAGTCCGTGACGTCTGGTGAAAGACCGAGTAGTCTCACTGCATCCCCTGGTGTGGAGGACAATGTTCGACAGGGGAGTCGGCGCGGGGGAGACAATTGGTCTGACCACACCAAGCTGCAATGTCGCGTTGCATCTCCATCAGACGGGCGTGTCATGCTAGTCAGGAGGTAGTCTCCGATTGTTTGTAGATAGATCTGGAATAGACCGCGATATACCTCGATAGTTCCTCAGTCTGGTTGACTCCATGAAGATGCTAGGAGATACCGATCTACTTTAGGCCCTGGTATCTGGGTTACCAACTGGCGGAGACAAAATACAGGGGTAATACCGCATCATTCCGCCTTCCGAACAGGCCACGTCTCAGAATTCAATGTCCAGACCCCCGGGCGGAACCTCCGTCGGCGTGGAAGACCCGAGACAGTAAGTACAGTTGCTGGCATTCGGTCAAAATTACCAGGTTAAGGTTGACCCTAGATAGCAGCCAGTCATTCTGAAGTTCACTGTCCCATTCATTAGACATTTCAGATCAATCTCGTGAATCTGATGATCTATCTCTTTCGAATCTTGAAACACAATTGGGAAGATGATAACCGTCGTTTCATGGATGATCCTTCGGAGCATCACAGAAGCAATGACCGTTGTGCACTGACTATGCTCCGCCAACATTATTGGTATCAATTGAGGAGCTCAGGGGCTCTGGCCATCCATCTTCTCATCTTGTCTACAGCATCTCGAATGTTCGGACTGTGTCAGCTATAGACAAGTGCGGACGAGATTGCCGCATGAGTGCGGGCATGAAAACTAAATGCTAGCATGCGATATCTCAGCCCATTTGAGCATCATAATTCACCTGACTCTCGTCAACCTACATTCCGTTGCAGATACTTGAGACAGTCAGTCTATAATATGGTCTGTCAGGTTGACGGTTTGCAGCTCCTGATATATGTGCTCGGTGTGGTAGTGATAGCAAGTAATGAAATACCACAGGATAATCAGACTTGATCACCCGTATTACTGTTATTATAGATTCTAAAGATAAAGGAGGTTGAATCAGTTTTTCTGTGGGGAATGAAAGGAAGAGTTAACTGTAGAGAGGATATAACACACATCTTCCACCAACAATGACAGATAAGGTATTGCCGCTCAGCAGTCACTTCTTTACTTGTTCACTGTCAGGAGTAAGACCCTGCTGATATTCTTGGATAAAGTAGGTAGTGATATTGGGCTGCTTGGTAACCTCCGTCTTTAGCCATCATTCTATACACTGATTACAAAAGGCTATTATCCTATTCCAGTCCTTGACGCGCCAGAAGTGGGCCGCAAAGGTAAAAGCAACACGGATTGCCCAGACTTCGTGGTTAAAGGGGCCCAGGGTTGCGAGGGCGGACTGCTGCTGGGCGACCGCATGGTGCTAGGTCTGGGTTTTTATTATGCTGAAACTCTTGTTGAAGGCAAACTCTCCCATCAAGTCAAACGCGAACCACAGCATAAGGCCGTTAAGCACCACTGGCCAGCCCTGGGCACCGGCGATGATTATATCTAGTCAGTCAATCTGGGTCAGGATCTGAGACACGTACGCACGGATAGCTGTACCAGATCCGGATATTTATATCAGTCTTTTGTTTTATACTGCTCTTCGGCAAGAAAAAAAGTGATAGGATGATAGGGCAGCTCCTTCATATATTTACTTAACAGCGCACCACTCCAAACCTTACATCAGCTAAGGTAGTCTACCTTCTTTAAATGAAGATTAGAGAGGTCATAAGATGGACAATATTGTACTATTTAGACTAAATATTGCGATTATTGGGCCCATCTAGTATTTCTTATGTAGTAGGATGGAAGATATTGATTTCAACAGGATCTTTATCCTTATACAAGATCTATCAGATTTTCCTCTTGATAACAGATTAGGCAGGTAAGAGATAAACTAGTCCATATAAATATCCTATACTTCTGGTACAGAGTATCAAGAAGAAGGTAATTGCGGGAGTTATGGTATTTATAAATATCCTATTGCTTGCTCACTGCGGCGAGGCGTGGACCAGGGAAGAATCGAAGACAGTAGAAGTATAGACAATAAATCACTATACTGGTAAACAACTCCAAAAATTGGCAGACAAAGCACACTAGCACATTATTATTTAAAGCTGGATTTAAGAAATTATCCGTTAGAGGTCAATATTCGTGAGGTGTCGCCGACCCATACCGCCAGGTGTGGGTTGGTAGAACGACGAGTACTAAGATAATGGTAATGGCTCCTAACCATGCTTGGTCAATCCTTGAGCAGCTGGTGGGGGCGATGGGGAATCTGGGGGCTGTAAACTTGCGGGTGCCAGCTCAAGCGTGGGCATGTTCTTCCACATCTGGAACGGGCCGACACTTCTATCCTCCAGTCCGACTACTCCTGCTCCTTCTTGCACATGCATAGTACTTAATTTACTACTCCGTGTAAATACACCAGCCAAATAAGGTATAGCCAAATGACTACTCAACCAGATACATTACACAATCGATCTTATCTCCAGGATTCAACTCTACTTCCAAGCTGCAATCCCCATCTTCCTTCTGACTCCGAAGCATGGGCTACAATTTCTACGCCCTGCTCTCTTCTCTTATCCACCTGCAGGAATAACCGCATCGTCAATGAAGCTTAGCTGAGGCATACAACGCCACCAACCAACAATTATAGATTTGGAAGGTTACACGGTCCTCCGCTTCTGATCGCAAGGTAAATGAACGAACCACCACCCACAGCCCCAAAACCACCGGCGCCAGGTAGCCCACGGCACCCGAAGCCCAATAGAGTGGGCAGAAGAAAGACCAAGTCATGATCACGACGGCGGTGCACAGACGAGTCACGCTGTCCCCTACAATTAGCGGCAGTGTTCGTCGGCCGGCGGCGGCATCGCCCTTTTGGTCGTACATGTCCTGCACCTGGACGGTAGTTGCGACGACGCATGCAATCAACCCGATTCATTACCGCAGGTGCATGTTTGTGTGATCCAACTGCGAAGAAAGAGATAGTAGCGGCACCTGGAGAGCAAGCTCTAACGTCCCCGCGGCAATGCTCGTGAACCCCTCCCCAGTCAACATATTGCGGACCGCCCAGTTGCCGTTCCCCTGGCCCAGGTCGTTATAGATCCATCTCAGTAGCGCCAGCAACGCGCTCCCGGTCCCACCGCTTCCACCAAAAGCAACATCACTACCATTGGCGTTGCCAGCGCTATCGCTCAGCTGGCCTAGGTTACTGCCCGTGCTCATGGGGTTGCTGCTAGTACTCACGGTCACCGCCAGCACGGTCGATACCAGGCCCCAAACCCGGGCTTGGCCGGCCGACAGGCGTCCTGCCGGTAAAGGCCGCCACGACTTGTTCAGCCGGTCTTCCTCGATTGAGGCCGGCTGGCATTGGTTGTTGATGGTGAACGCAGGAGGTTGATCCAGCTGTACGCGAACATGTGCGGGAGACGCGACAGGAGCTCTCTCATGGGTACTGGTCGGCTGGGGTATGGAAAATGGCGAAAGCAATACTAGGGATGATCATGATTTTGAAGTCGTTGATGGTGAAGAGATACAGAGTGTGCGCGTGGTAGTGAAGGAATGAGTATACAGTGTTCAAGGCTCTGGTCATTTGTCTCAGATACAAGGCGATGCGAGTAGGGAAAGCTTGCAAGAGAGAAGAAGAGACACGGCCATCATTGTAGTCACAGCTTGATTGATCACTTCTTAGAACTTAGAAGAAGGGTGGGGAGGTATTAATTTATAGTAAGACGGGCTGGAGAGGAACCAATATTCAAGGCTTCTTTTTATCGAAGCTATCCAAAGCTTTCCTTCACCTAACTACTACTACCACTAACTACAAGGTGCGCATCCCAACGCTTCTGACTTATCTGTCGTAGCCAATATGTGTATATATATATCATAGTAACGTTAATTATACTTGTTAGTCTACGTATTGTGTTTAACGAAGATCATTAGGACTAGGTCGCTGAAATTATATAATCTGCTATTCATTGCTTTTTCCACCCGAAGCCTGCCATCAGCACTAAGCATATACTAGTCAACTATGTAGTAGTTTCCTATGTTGGCCTAACTTTTCTCCCACTGCGTGTTTTTGTTTTCCAATTCCAGAAAGTTATAATCACCCAGCCAGAGGCTTCCTAATTAGTTTATTCGCAAGCCCCGACCTCACCGTGTAATCCCAACACTTATATAAGCCCTCTCTCCCTCAACCCTCTCCACCCCTCAATCAAGCGGATATCGTCCCATTTCACATATTCATCACGCCAAGCAAAACCAAAGCAGAACCCAAACCCACTACTCTCCCTCCCTCCCTCCCTCCCTCTCTCTCTCTTACACGCATACCACCTCCTAGTCCACACGCACATCCCTCTCCTCTCCAGATAAAATCATACAACAATGGCAGTCCGCGTCTTCATCTACGCCTACCGCAAGCCCACCATCGACCTCCCCACCTTCAAGGCGCGCTACGAAGCCCACGTCCAGCTGGTCCCGCGCCTCGCCGGTGAGGATTTCCCTCTATCCCACAAGCGCAGCTACCTCGCGCGGACCACTGTCGACTCCTCCCCCCGGTGACCTCCTCGCTCCGGAACCCGCTCACCCCGGCTACCGTTTTGGTCGGCCAGCAGGCGGATTTCGACTTCGACGCGTACGCTGAACTCACCTTCGCGGAACAAGCGGCGTTCCAGGCGTTCTCTGCCAAGGTGATGGCCCCAGAGGCGGCGGCGCAGATCACGGCGGATGAGGAGGGGTTCTTGGACCGGGGGAAGCTGGGGATTGCGCTGCTGGGGAATGTGGTGGAGACTACTAAGGAGTAGGGGCTTTTAGAGAGAGAGAAGGGGGGGCTCTCGGGAATTTAAGGGGTAAGAGACTCAGAAGACCTTTCCGATATAGAGCACAATTTAAAGAGATGTGATAGACTATTTCATTGTTCCTACCACATTCCCGATCAGACCCTTCCATCCGGGGATGCTTCCTGTTTCTTTAGAGTATCAAATTATAGTTGACGCCGGTGGTTTCATGAAGAAACTCTTCTTACAAGTAATGAAAACCTACGCCAACCGGGAGCACTTACATAGTACTGCGCCTACGGAGAAGGTTCTTATGCGGACATGTTCGCGCGTTAGTAGGCCAAGGTCGCGTGGCTCATGTGACTGATAACGGGGCACTGGCCGGTGACAGCTATCACAGGATCAGTACTGCTTACTAAAAGGTTTATTATAACTACCCCACCCATTTAACCCTTTGACTACCCAGAGAACCAGTCTCTACGCACGTGACCTTGGCCGCTGCCCAGCGTCGGCTAGCTTCGTTATCGAGGACAGTGATAGTGGAGCACAAGTGATAACTGAGACTCGGGACCAGCCAAGACCATCCCACTTCCCCTCCATCCTCCGCATCATCGCAATTTTTCTCCAACGTCATCGTTTCAACAGAGTCCTTAGATCAACAATCAACGTCCCGAAGCTGTAGACGGTGTGCTCGGGGCCGAAACACAAAAATGGCACCCAGAAAGATTATCATTGATACCGATCCTGTACGATATATACAATCTTGCTTCGAACCGCACCTACCACGGCTTTGCACTCTTTTGACGTCTGACCAACTTGATTTGTACCATAGGGGATCGATGACATCCTAGCACTTCTGCTGGCGTTGTCCGCCAAGCCAGAAGAAGTCGAAGTGCTTCTGATCTCACTTACATTCGGTAACATCGAAGTGCGAAGGTAAATGTCACGCCTTGAACCAAATGTTGCACCTATTGACTTTCCCAAGCTGCCTGAGAAATGTCGTGTCCATGTTCCATATCCTCGAGCGGGAGATGCAATGGCGTCGAGAGAAGGGTCTGCCAGAAGGATACGGTGCCCTACGCGCTTGCCCTCCTGTTGTTGCGGTGGGAGCGGAGGATCCACTGGAAGACCAAAAGATGCTGGCGGACTATTTCCGTACGTGTTCAAGCGAGATCCAGGCTCAGAAATCAGACTGACCACATTGATAGACGGCACGGATGGTCTAGGAGGAATTCACTCCAGCGTGAGTGACGTGCATTCATCCTATCTTCCTCGCCAATCCACTAACGAGAAGCTTGTAGCATCCGCACTTGTCTCCCCAAGAGACTTGGGAAAACCTGTTCGACCCATCCACCGAATCTAACGACATTGACCCCGTTCCCGCTGGCGACTCCTCCAACCGCTTATTTCTTCCGTCCAAGCGTCCTGCACATGAAGAGATTCTCCGCGTCCTGCGTGAGAATGACCCCGAGACCGTCGCTATCGTGGCCGTTGGGCCCCTCACTAACCTTGCCATCGCCTCTGCAAATGATCCGGAGACATTCCTTCGGGCCAAGGAAGTTGTGATCATGGGAGGAGCTGTGAATCAGCCCGGAAACGTATGCTTTTGTGCCACCTTCCAATCCGGAGTTTGTGAGTTTGTACTTGCAATGTATTGACACTCATTAGGTCACCCCGGCCGCCGAATTCAACGCGTATGCCGATGCATTTGCTGCTGCCCGCGTCTACGCCCTCACTTCTCCCTCTCCCCGGAGCACCATACCTCCCGGCAAGAGTCTGCCGACGTATCCCGCTACACTCAGCAAACAGCTCACCCTTCGCACGTTCCCCCTCGACATTACACTGCGGCATGGTATGACCCGCGGCCAATTTCGGAAGGCCATCACACCTCTCCTCGAATCCGGCTCACCGCTGGCTGAATGGGTTTCAGCCTTCATGGCGCACACATTCCAGACCTTGGAGCGTCTTCACCCGGGCCACGAGGGCGACAAGGCTGACCTCAGTCTGCACGACCCTGTGTGCGTATGGTATGCTCTGACCGCCGACGACGAGGGCTGGAAACCCTCCGCCACATCACCCGAAGATATCCGGATTGAGACTACCGGTCAATGGACGCGGGGTCTATGCGTGGTGGATCGCCGCAATCGACACCGGATCGAAGGTGAGGAGGAAAGCTCGAACGACCATGGCCTATGGTTGAGCACGCGGGCGGGCAACCGCGTCCTGAGAATGGATCACTCCCCGGTGGAAAACACCTTCGGAGGCATTCTTCTGGAGAGAATTTTCTATTAGTGCGGTATGTCGAGGACAGCCGTGTGCCATCTCGAGCACATTGATCTAGATGATTAATCTTCGATACATGGCTCCTAGAATCCATGCTCGGCAGACATGAAAGGCGTCGGTATATATCCTGTATCTAGCGATAGACTTTTGTTGTTAGAAGCTGCACATAGGGGTAGTAAATGGTATGCTTGAGTGCATGAGTCGAAACGGATGGACCAAAACGTATAAGTAGACGGCCGGCTATAGTCCAGGTCACCTTCTACGGCCAAGTGTCGATTCTCCCCTGTCCCTCCTATCCAGACTCCGTCGAGACCCACACCATGCCTTTCCTGACGTAGCCAAGACAATCGGCGTGATTTATTCGCTTCCACATAAGGTACGTACAGGCTATACTTAGCTCCGACCCGAATAAGTCTAGCTCCGGATTTCGTCAAGAGAAGGATTCAGCCGACGGGCTGGATCTACACGACCTCCGCGTCTTCGATGAAAGGGTCCCGTCCCGGACACGTATAACCCTCAGCTTCAATTGACCGTGACTTATAGGAGAAAGGCAAAGTCCCATGAGTTGGAGGAATTCGTAACGCCACGAATTAACGAGGGTTTACTAACGTTGGAACAGAATTGAAGGATCGGCCTAGGTTAGGACGGATGGACGGTAATATCGAGACCAGACGGATTAGGTAGTACTGGCACATGCCCACACGGCGCTGGTGAAACCACTAATTTGGAATCAGAGGTGCACGTGCTTGGATGCCCGGTCTGGACGGGACTGAAACCCTCAGTCCGATCCCTCGAAGCTGCCAGGCTGTCGGAACATTTCCCTCTGTGCTCCCTTCCCCCTCCCTCCTCCTCGGGGTCAACGGTTCGGGTGCAGTGGTAGGTTAACGGTCCCCCCTCCAATGCAGGACGGATGAATCCGGAGAAGAGGAGGGGCGTGAGGGGGAAGGGGGTAGGTTGAGCACGGGCTTCTGGATGGATGGTGGTGATGATGATGATGATGATGCTGAGAGTCGAGTCCGACGTCGCTACAGGTACTGTACTTACTGTACGTGTGGATGTGCTTTTGCCACTGTGGCGTTCATTCTCCTCCTTTTCCTTTCCTTTTCATTTTTTGCTTTGTGTCGCCTTGAAGTTTGAGAGTATTTGGTTTTCTGCTTCTTTGATCTTTAACATGATGTTTCTGAGGATAATCTTAGTACCCACGGCAAGAGGGAGGTATCTCGTGCCCATGTAGGACGATGCGTAGATGCTACCGGACCGGGGTAGTTCGATTACCAATTAGCATTGAATCCGCATCAGCGTGGGCTATTACGCCAGATAAGATACTCCCCTCCTCAGAGGTTTTCTGTAGGCTATGGAAATGTTTGGGATGGTGGAACTCAGACACGCGCTACGGCACATGTCTGCATCTCACACTCCATAGTCTACCTATAGTCGTGTTCAGTATTGAGTTATCTTCCCGACTATGAGCAAACTTAGCTGATTGCTACATAGTATTCATGGTCCCGACGGCACGGTCTCTTAGAGTCTCCCTGAAGAGGATTAGTCAGGGAGGGAATAACCAAGGAGAGGCAAGGGGGAGGGGATCAATAATGGCTTGGGGGAGATGCGAACAACCGGTAAGAAGAGGGAACGGGAGCACGAGCCCCAGCAGACTGAGGAGAGTCGGCCATTTGGTCCGGGCGGCAATTCGGTCTCGTGCCCTTCCCACTGCCATCCGTCCGGCCAATGATGGCGCCTGGGCTCGCCGCGTGGGCTTCCCCCAAGCACGCGACACCGAGTCGACTTCTTACTGACTGCCTTCTTTCTCAGGCAAGGTAAGGTTACTTTGGCTCTTTGGCCCATTAAGTTATCTCAGATTTGAATCCGTCTGTCGATCATGTACTCTACTTTACTTACTAGGGTACTGTAGGTACTCCTACCTAGAATTAGGAATAAGTAATGAAGTAGGACCAGACTCTTATCGCCATTTCTCAACTCCCTCCTCGTTCTCATACTCTCCCCTCTCCCTCTTTCTCTTCCCAGGAACACCCTATCCATCATCCTGCTTTCCTTCTCCTCTCTTCCCCCTCCCTGTCACCACTGGTGGTCCAGTGATATTATAGTATAAGTCTTTTCCTTGCAACTCTATCGGGGCTCAATCCAAGAACCCTTCTCCACTCCTCCTCACATCCCATCATTACTGGGCCCGACTGTCGTTGCCGCATTCCTCCTACTGCCTCCCTCCCCTACCGGGAAGCAAGACCTGTACAACCTCTCTGCTGGTGGTCGTTCAACATACTCGCACCATTGGCCCCGTTTCACTCGCATTTTCACTAGTTCAATCATTCCCCAACTAGCCAACGAACCGATTGGCGAGCAGTGCCAACCTAACAGTCAACGTTGCTCATTCCCCCGATTCAGATCATGTCACGTTCTCGTCTGCCACCAACACCCGCTATGTCCGGGGAGCTCATAGTCAAGGAGCAGTCCTCAGTGGATGCGGCAGATACCTTTGCCTTGCCTCCCGCCGCTATCAGTCCTGCGAGAATGGTCGCTGCCAGCAGAAGGTCCTCCAAGTCGGATCCGACCCTCTGCTTTCCCGCGTCGCCTGCATCACCCAACCTGGTCATGGGCAGCATTGCCAACTCACCCCGTCAGACTGGAATCAAGAGACCCCTGGAAGATTTTGATCTGCCACCGCCGCCGACACGCACCCGCAAGATCATCCAGATGAAACCCAAGACCCAGAGCCAACCCAAGCCAGCCGCACCGGCTCCCAGCAACAAGGCCTCGGCGAAAGACAGCACCAGCAAGGCCGCCGCAAACAACACAGCCCCAACGAATTCCAAGAAGAAACAGCCCAGTGCCACCAGTGCGGCCGGTCGGAAGATCGCGAGAAAGACAGCACACAGCTTGATCGAGCGACGACGAAGATCCAAGATGAATGAGGAGTTCGCTACGCTCAAGGACATGATCCCTGCCTGTCAGGGACAGGACATGCATAAGCTCGCCATTCTGCAGGTGTGTATTATTGCTGCCTTTTTCACCTTCGCGTGCCTGATCGCTAATGGAACCTCGACGTACCCAGGCAAGCATTGATTATGTCAACTACCTCGAGCAATGCATATTAGACCTCAAGACGGCCGGCGGCCGTCCAGCGAGGCAGACTCCAAGCATGCCACCAGCCCCACCCTCTCCAACTTCGCCAGTAGCCCTCGGAGAGGAGTCAGGGTCGACGTCTTCGGCTTCCGTGTCTCCAGCGCTTCTTCCAACCGATGCTTCGACCTCAAACGCGACTTCACCCATCTTCCCCCCAACGGCCCAAACACCTGCTCCTTACGGATCCCTCCCGGATTTCCGATGCTCCTTCGCAGCCTACCCCGTCCCGGAACCAGTTCCGTCCGCCCGAGAGACGTCCCGCTCAGCACGGACCTCGTGGGCGGCATCATCAACTAGCACCTCGCCGTTCTTGCCGCCGCAGAACGCCCGCGCATCCCCCGCCGATGTCGATCACGAAGCATCGGCCGCCTTGCTGATGCTTAACCGGGACTGTCGGGGCTCCGTTGGCTCGGTGCACGATGCACACGTACCTCCGGTTCCTCTTGCGCGGAGGGAAGACCCAAGCGCGGGGCAAGATCCGCAGAGGAAACTGGGCATGAGTGTGAAGGATCTGCTTATATCTTAAGCTTGCTTGTTGATTGATGCATTTATGGCGAATTAAAATTGGTATATGTAAGCTGGCGTGTGGATGGCGTTGTATGGATCACAGCAGGAAGAGAATGGATTGGCGTTCCTGGAGGAGACTTTATTGTATTCGACCTATATATGCAGGCTGGACCAGTATAAGTGATGATTATGTTATGTATTAGTGAAGATCCGAATATAATATTTTTGAGGGTATGGTTGTCCAAGCTTCCGGGACAGACCAGAAACAGAAACTATCTAAGTGTCGGACGAGCTGAGGTCTAAACAACCATGAAATAGTCCAGACCGTCTCGGCATCGGCGCTCCACAAGACGGAGAACCCATTGGAGCATGGAAAGATAGCCGTCCCCACTCAATCTCAGCACTGGCAGAGAGACCTTCAAGCCCTCATCATGCCGGCAGCACATTGAAGCATTTGACAAGAGTGGAACTATTCTCACTTGACCGTTGCCCATAAGGGCCGCAGCCCAGTCAGTCAGCGGATCGGTTGTTGGGGTCCCGGTAGGGTCTCGGCCTTGTGTGGCTTCGTGCAGCTGCAAGTAATCTCGCTGGCCAAAGCAGAGACGAGCCAGCTTTACCCCGCCCTATTCCTGTGTACTATGCGTGTGCGCGGCCTGTGCTCCTTCTAGACACCTTCCAGCCAGCTTATTTCGGGGTTTGGATGTGTGACATCAGTAGTCAGTTAACAGGTGACAAGAATTATTGTTTGGGGGTGGAGAGAGAATATTGTGCTTGCTTGCTCTGACCTGATTAAACCTTCCAGTAAGAAAGAAGAGTCAGCCTCCAGGCTAGCCTGGAATGACCCGGGGTTAGAATTTACTGGCTACACAAGGTCATGCGGGGGTGCAGAGACAACCAAAATGCCGGCCGGCTTATTTCCCTTTTTCTTACTTACAGTAAGTACATAGCTACAAGCATGGCGCCAAATCTGCAGGGTTGTGGGTTTCCCCATGCCTTGGCGCGACCGAGGGCGAACAGCTTTTGACATTTCATGCTTCTACCTTTTTGCTTGGCCGAGCAATTAGTATATGCGCTGCTGTTCCCCGGCGCCCGATGTGTCGATGTCTGCATGTCACGCCATCCTCCCAGCAAATTGTTCCCTTGCAAACTGTAATCGCCAAGATTCCTTGGACATGCATCCTTCTCCAAGATACGAGGATAATCGATGCTGGAATACGCCTTGGGGGCGGTCGATTACCCGGTTCACGGTGCAGGAAGAAGGATGGAACTTGCATTAGGCGATGCAGGTTCTAAGCCCACTTGACTGTCTGGATAAGCATTCGTGAAGGGGTCCCGTGCGACAGGGCTGTACATTTTACAGTATATTGTTGCTTCCGTAGGATGGTCGCGAGTACAGGTAACTAGAATGTTATCAAATACCATGCGTGGAGGTAAGGTACCATTTGTATTGCTCAGATCAAACTGGAATGCATAATTGTACAGTATGTACACTACTGATCGTGGCTCCCAGATTGTGTGTCAAAGAAAGGCATCATGTGCTCTGCCCGGGCAATGGCCCGCGGAGATTCTTTGGCCCCACCCCTCTCCCTCTCCAGGCGGCGATCTTCAATCAAATCTTTTGGGCGTGAGATCCACTGCCTTCGGGTTCAATGATGACGTGGGTGGGTGATTCATGGCTCACTTCTTCCATTGTCGGTCTTTTTCTATTGTTTTCTATGTCAATGGTCAATACAGCGGTGAGCAAAAGAAATGTGAAGCTGGACAAATTCATTGCTACGAGGACCAGCAACCAGCCTCATTCTCTCTTGAAAGCCTCCGTGCGGGTGATCAGCGCGAGGCAGGGCCAGGCTATCGATCATCTTCAAGTAGAGTATTCTTGTGGATTGGAGAGGCCATTCTCGGCAATCGCGGGCAGCTTTGCCCCTAAACCCGCCTAAGTCTAAGCATTGACTAGCGTGGCCCAAGGCAAAGTCCCCGCAGTGCCGACATTCCGACTGACTGACTGACTGCCTCCCCGCCCGAGTCCCGTGGTCGGTCCTATTGTATCGTTCTTGTACTCTCAGCACCGTATATATTCTCCCTTTACCCTCCCCCTGATCGCCCACTCACACTTTTTTCAGCCCCTTTCCATCCATGGCCTCGAAGGACATTATCTCTCCATTTTGCCGACCTTCCAGCCCACAATTACCACAATCTTCAGCATGTCGAGCAAGTTTCCCTCCCAGCAGCGCAAGAAGAACGCCCGATCCATTGCCTCTGAGGACCCCTGGAAAGTCGACACCCCATTCGGCTCGCCGCGCATCTCGCACTTCCCCAGCAGCAAGATCAGACGCATTCGCAACACCTTGCAGAAACTGTCTCCCTCCGCTCGGGCCGAGAAAGAACTCCTCAAGCAAAAGAATCGATACAAGATCCCCCTGACTGAGCGCAACGTCGACGCCTTCGTCACCGAACAACTGTTCACCGATGCCTGCCATCCAGGCCAACATACCCCAGAGCTGCAGATCTCGGCTTGGCTTGATAGACTGTCATACTGAGAGTGATGGTCAGTTGGTCTGTCTGTATACTACTGCACCGCAACGCAGTACAAGACCTACGGGACATTGTTCTCCCCTTCTGGCTCGGCGGCTTCTTTTGTGCCCCCCCAGCCCCCACACCAGGCTCTCTCACAAGAAAGAACAACAACAACAACGACTGCGCAAGCCAAGACCCCAGAATGCACCTGAAGCCTTACCCACACGTCAGCATCTTGGCAATTCGAAGACACATCTCAATACTACGTCTCGGCGCCGCGCGAAATGACAAGACGGGTGCGAAACAAGAAGGATATGTAAGACCCTTGCCGGGGGGGCCAACGTCATCGATCTAGGCGCCGAGCCGCGCCCGGCCCCCGCCAAGTATGCAGGTGTCAACCATCCTAATCCTAGCATTGTTGCGTGTGGGGGAAAATCCTCTAGCCTCATTTCAGTCCTTTCACCTCTCATCGACGCACATTCTCATGCCCTCTTCATACTCTATTCCCATGGCATATTTGCGGGAGGTTTTATGCCATTCATAGCTTCTGCTGGCATAGTCTTCCGCTTCAACTCTCAGATTGTTTGTTTAATCCTATAATCTTGTTTCTTATGTTTTCTTTTAATCTGTTACGGGCCGCTGTCCTCAATTCGCTCACTTGTTCTGTCTTGGCCGGAGTTATCCATCTCTATTTGTGAGATTTTGGGATCTTGGGTTGATACATGCGCTTGGCTTTTATATTGGAAGGTAGCATTCAGCGAGGCGCACGGAGTTTGGCCAAGGTTGGCCGTCATGCTTTTAATATTCTGTTCAGCTCTTGCTCTATTGGCTATTCATATCAATTTGGCATTTGCACTCAACAGCAACCATATATTTTCCTTGACAGATACCCTTTAACATATCCTTTGCTGAAAATCTATCCACATTTGTCCCATGAATATTGATTGTAGCCCTGGTTAATCTGCTAACTCGGAACATAGAGCCAGAAGCCCGGTCTTGCAAGCAAACAAGTGCTGGTAACGGGAGCCCTGACCGGATAATTGCCCCAGTGAATGGTGAACAAGACAACCATCACAGTGACTCATACCCATTGACAGGACTCAGTATTGTTCACGTCACCTGTTTCCTCTCTGCTAAGTGAAGCTTGGACACTTTGGTGAATGCTCAGCCACAGAGTCTGTGAATAGACACCGCTCATTCATGATGGCTATCTCTTCCCTTCCAGTCTCTGCCCAGTTCCTCTCCTCTCCCAATCCTTCTTTCCTCCACTCCACCATCCACCACACTCTAATATACTCAACCACATCCAGTCCTTGATAGGATAAAGCATTCTTAGTATTTTCCTTATTAAATGAGCCTTACCAAAACACCAAGGGAGATCCATGCACAAAGACCCACTCTTTACTTCGGCCCGGCCATATTCCTGCTATCAAACTCGTATCTCTCCGAGCAATAAAGTAAGTCCTATGACCCAGTTTCCAGCGATAACTTTCTTGAATTCTAATCGAAAGCAGGATACACATCCACTCAGTGACAACATGTATCACCCCTCGATAGAGAGGGTAGCGGACCTGGACCTCGGGGTCCAGGGGAGCTGGGCAAGTGACTTGGAGAAGAGGACTCGTTGGCGGTGTTCTCCGGGGGGAGGGGGGGGGTGGGCAGAAGTCGGGGAAGGAGGAGTGGGAGAGATAGGGGGTCGCCGCCAACCAGATGGTGCTTCTTCACCGCCTAAAATGGTAGTGCTCGTTGGCTGATAAGACTGTACCTCGGTCTTCTATTTTGGCAGAGAAAGCTGTTCCATCCCCTTGCGGAGATTGTCCCTATCGAGCTCTGTTCTCAATTTGTCCAACACGAGCCAGCCAACTTAAACCCTCTGCCCACTGGCAGAGAAAGGCTACCTGACTTGCCAGAGTCTCTGTTGACCCAGTCCTCAAGAGAACAAGTGCTCCAGTCGACACTATATGAAGCTCTCTGTGGCATCGCCTTGCTCGGCGAGTTCATCTTTCCTTCATACAGGTCCATGGAAGATGATCTGTCAATTCAAGCCGACACGAACTTACTAGAGCACGCGATCCTGGAGATACCTGGCTATTTCTATCTGGGCGCAGTGGACATCAGCCTTACCGGGAGGGAATCTATGAAATGGGCAGATACACCGCACCGATCCAGACTCCGCATATGAAAATAGACTTCTGAGACCGCAGGACACTGACAACCCCATTCTGTGGTTGAAAGTAGAGTCTCTGAGTCGCTATCTTGACTCCACCGGGATGTGACTTGGAGAAATGGTAACTTCGGGCGCATTATTCTCCTGGCATCAATTATAAAGTTTCTGCGTGCAGAAGATAAGTTCACGATCGAGAGGTGTTTTCTCACAGTTTCGACCTAGAACATGCAAAATTGCTTTTCCTTGGCAAAAACTGGCTACTGGTTTTAATTGGGAGCTACTTATTCTTTTTATGGTTTGGTGTCATCATATCCTTCCAAGATGGTGATAGGGACCAGGCACCAGCTCAGTATGGACATGCTCAGAAAACTACTCCCAATGGACGTGGCGGTTCCCAAGGCTCCGTGACGTTTCTATCTTCATACTTGACGATCGCTAGAGCGGCTAATCAACTACTATCTACTACTGAAACTCCCTTGGCCATCCCGGGGTTGGTTCGCAGCCTCTATCGCAGTGGTACGAGATTGTGTATCTCAGGCAAGTCAGATAATCAACACTCAACAACAATCTTTATCGCGATGCCGCTGCTTGTGCGATACCAGCGACTGAGGCCAGAAGAACAGGTGTTGATAAACGAAAGGGACAGGAAGAAGCTCGGTGGGAGCAGATCTTGGAGTTATGCTACGCCCACCTTTACTTCATCATGACGCCTTCATCATCGCTTCTTTATTGCCACGTCAGGCCTCTCGCCGTCGCCGCCGTGTGCCGCCAGCAGGCGCAGGTTGTGAATGTTTTGGCCGCCCCCGCGACGTACAACCCGTTGGTGCGCAGTCCCGCTTTACCACCGGTGAGCACTCCCAGAGCTGTTTGAGATCGCTCGGCCCTGAGCAGCACTCGTCTCGCGAACTGGGTGCAAGCTCACTTCGTGGAATTGCCTGCTGATGGTGGGTTCGCCGTCCGTTCGCGCGCTAATCTGGTGTTTGTTCCCGGATACCCCCTGGACAGGTCGTGATCTCCTGTCAACAGGCGAATGGGCCTGGATCAAATGGCCGCTTCTCTGGTCTATCCTGGTATGGACGTTCTTCAGACTGGGGTTGTGCGCTCAGCTTCGCGAGAAGATTATCGTGACTCGAGCTGGGGCGCAGCCTCATCGCACGTCGCGATTTGTTCGGCTCACCGGGCTTTAAACTCTGGTCAAAGAGTGTCCAGGAGCCCGACTAGGAAGATCACATACAACCATTTGCAGCGGCCACAGGTAATCCACTTATGGGCTAATTCAACGACCTCTCACATGCTGCTTCCCGTTCACTCGAACAAGGGCGCTGGGACATCCAATGCCTGTCCAGCTTTACATTCTGAGTAGAGATAGCCGTGCTAAAGTTGCATTGCTCTCTGAGTGGGCAATCATTCCTGGTCCCATTTTCTCAGGTCTCTATCCCGATGACCTGTCTTTCTATGTTCTCGCATCTAGCTCTTTTCTATACTAACTTGTGGCCGTACTTCTTGTTTACTGCGCACTTAGGTGAGTATCTTGAGTATCCATTTCTTCGTGCATTAGTTTGCTAATGTTCTTCTTCCAGGATACGCTTGCTTGTCTCTTTCAGGAGAGAAGCTGAAGCTCTTGCGCTATTCCGTTCCGTCTTCAGTATTGTGTTGTGAAGCATTTTTCTGCTCGACTCGTATATCCTCTGTTTGCTTTGGCAAGTTTTGAGAGGCATATTGATTATGGCAAGACATTCACCCAAGGTCACCGGTCACGAAGCACAGAAAGAATGAACCGATGGGTTATGGCTTTTCAAGAATTCATGTTCTCGGCACATGGTACGTTCTTTTACAGCCTCTATAAAGGAGGATACGTGTTGTGCGGGGAAGGCGCAAAAGTATGTAGCTCGTGGCTCATAGCGACACAACGGGATATCAAGCAGAACTCCTTCACTCTTCGAGACCTGTCTGTCGGCTCCGTTATAGTCGCGCCAGATCTGCGCCCTGAGAACTAACAGGGCGACGATGCTGTCTCACCCATAGGAGACCAAGTCATGTCATTACCTGATCATTATAACATGCTTGTATTCTCGATATGAGCCGATTTGGATGCAGTATACCTACTGGCTATTGTCTATTTCCTGACTAGGTCTCGAATAATTGCCTGAAGCAAGCAGGCGGCGAGTTCCCCGCACTCCACGACTATCACCATGTCGCCTCTGAGGATCTCGAAAAGCTTCGTGCAAAGGGATAGTCACAACTCAAGAGGGTACAGATTCCCTTTGTAACCTTTCTGAAAGATATCACGATCTATAATGCGGAGGAAAGGAGATTGAATGGTCTATTGCCAACTGATGTAATAATATGAGAAAGGATTCGACCTAGCGCGATACTACGATGATGAGGTCAGTCTCAGATCGTGATATATGGACTTTCGTATATCCGCACGCAGGCGGCGAGGACCTCGGGGCTAGAAGCTTCTTCCCCGTCAAGCATCAGCTATCTTTTCAGCCTATGTCAAATTGTTGCTCGATGGCACTCTTACTGCTAGCAGTAAAGAGTGGCTTCTCATGAAATCCGAGTCGGACGTGATCAGCGCCTAAGGTATGAATTCAGCCGAGCGAGACAGTCGGACGATTCGGTTCCATATCGACGCCGTTAAGCTCCAGAGAGTATGTGAAGCATGGAGAGGCCGCTGTCGACGGCTTTGTGTAAACACGGTGACCCGCCACCTGCTAGTCAGGCAGCCCCAGCTGGACGCAACTCAAAAATGAGAACCGATATATGGGACACTTGGCCGCTAGTCACTGAACAGTAGGGTATTATAAAAGAAGACTGGTTTGTGAAACGGACCAGGCTATCGGATCAATGGATGATTTACGCCATCTAACGGCTATCATCTGCAGAACGTGCCTTTATGTTCCCGAACGATTTTAATGCAGATGGCTCTATACGCCAAATATAAATCCCAGCAGGACCGATATTTATTCTTTATGTATACGGCCGTTTCTTCTATGCAGTCTACAAAGGAGGTTATGTCCTGTGTAGTGAAAATTGAAGAGTGTGCTGCTTATGGTTACGCCGGAAACAGCGAGCGATCAAAGAGAACTCGTTTGACCAGGATACATCTCAGTCGGCTCCGTCTTGGTGGCTCCGGACTATTGCCCACAGCAATACGATGGAAAAAACGACGTAATAATGTTCGGAGACAAAAGGACTGGGTTTGTGTCGCAACTCGACAGCAATGGAGGCCGCCGTCATCGGGGCAATTCATCGAATGGTGTCTAGGATGAAGATCGTTCCTGTCTGACTTATTCAGCAGGTATTTTTTCTCATTCCTTCTTTTGATATTCTCGGCTTTCTTTGCTGTTATTAATCGATCGCTTGGAAAAAGCAAACACTTGCTTGCAATTGCTGCATTCTCGGAGGAAGAGGTATGCTTGCACGTCTCGATTGGAGACGATGAAGAGATCAGCAGTATAGGCTTCAGGGGAAAGCACAGTGCAGAGACCCCTCGGACTCTGACACAGTGAAAGATTGGCTGAAGACGCTTATAAGCCTTTACTACTTCTCTTCGAGAAAGCTCATATTGATGATGTGGCGTCGCGGGCCAGTAAAGAATACGAGCAGGGGGCAGATTACTCTGTCTGGCATGATTGCTGGGAAAGCCACGATACTAAATCCTTAAGGTAAGACCATATGACCACTTACGGCATGCCTACTGGTAAGTCTTCCCAGGCTTCTATGGTATGGTAGCAATTATGCTAACATGCATGCGGTAGTCAATAACGCCCCACATAAGGAGAGACTCTATCGCATCTGAGACGGTCTTACCTCTCATTGCTATAATCTTGCGGTTTTTCTGGATTCTGGAATGCAAGAAGTGTGCAGAAGAATCCGCCCATCAAGTACAGGAAACGTTGTCCGATGGCAGCGACGTGCTGTTGTTCGAATTCAATAGGGTCCTGGGTGCTTGGTTTAGCTAGCATTGGATCATCATGAGTGTTGCTGTCCCGCCCTATGCACGGAGCTCATACGCCTGAAGGCCCTTGAAACTGGGCCGGAATGTTCTTCACCTCTTAGCATCCATGAGTCTTCCTCTTGACTCACGACCTAGGAGAAAGAAGTCAAAGATATATTAGAGGTCAAAAAGGAAGCCTCCTTGCGGGTTAGTGATGATGAGATGGGATCGATTGTTTTCAGTTCTAGCCTATCTGCTCTTCCCAGACGTCTCCCCAGAGCAGTGGGCTATGTCTCAACCTGACAAGACATTTTTGCTTCCCCGTTTGACACGCCTAATGGTTACGGTCGAATCGGGAGTATTGTGTGTGTGTGCTGTGTGCATCATGCGCTTTCTTCAACAAATACATGAGCAAATACAATCACGGGCGGCACTGACACAGGACTTGCTTGTCTTTATCCTCGCCCTGGGACATCCATCGTATGACTACCAATGACTGGGAGATGCCCTGTTCCACGAATTACACCGGCAGCAGGCGGCCCGGAACGTTGAAGACCAGGAGAGCATGCAAGTTAGGAACGTACTAACGAGGGACTTGTGTCATAGGCATACCGATTGATTGTCCGTTTAGCATCTCCCTGACGAGCAACGACGTGTAAGGAACTTGACCAACCAATGCTACCCCCTGAATTTTATATACTTATGTTCTACAGAGAAAGATGCGCATCACGAAAAACGGCGCTCGACTACTTTACCGAACCTATGGTGGATTTACTGACTTGCTATGACATTCCGGGTTGGCGCAAACATGCACAAGTTTCGTCGCTCAGCTTGCGCCAGGAACGATTGAGACGAGACTGCCATTTCTTACCACGTTGCTCTGGGAGATTCTCTCTCTGTGATACGGAAATCCACCAACTCCATACTTGAGAAGAACAAGTGGGTGGTACATGTTACTGTGGTCCTCTGGACATCGCAGGTATTAACTCTGAAAAAAATGCTCCCGCAGCTCGACTAATATAGCATTGCTTGCAAATTGTCTTGTGAAGCACTCCCACTTGATACGCTTCGCGATATTTACCTCTTTCGTTTAAACCATTAGGGTCGTACAAGATGATAAGGAACCCGCAACACATACAAGCATTGGGATCTGAAGATCCTTTAGCGTATTCCAACCGGAACTCAACATACCACCGGGAAAAACAGGACACTCCTTGCAAACTGCACCGCAGTATACATCATCAGCCGCGAGGGGGTGTATGCTGCGCATTTCTTTGAGGATGTGGGACAGCGGCCGGCGACGATCAATCGAAAATGTTATTAAACCAAGCCCATCGGCCACTAGGTTGATTTCGTTGAACCCGACTAGGGTAAAGACCAAATTTATGGAGACCTGTACCCTCTTGGAAGGACGTCACCTACTTACATTCTCTGAGGTGAACTTGTAGAGAGTCTGGCCTCCCTGGGAGTACAGGAGAATCGACTGAGAAGGACGAAAAGAAGTGGGGGGAGTTCGGCACGACGGTCATGAAACTCCTCGACCCATCCCTACGTGCTTACTAATGCTTATACTGTTTAATCTTTTTGAACCATGGCTAATGAGAACCGCGATGATAATTTGCGGAGGTTCCCGATCATCTTTTGACAATCTTAGTCCTAGGAAATCCTTTATAGAGCACATTTTCTCGCTCGCAGGGCGCTTGATCAAGCGATCTATACTTCCTGTCGGTCACGGGTACTTGCCGTGGCTTTACAGTCAATAACTTCTGGGAAGAGTATGAGCTTGGAGATTATAGTGACTGCATAACTCGTGCTGCTTTCGTTATCTCAATCGGGTTATTGCCAGATATGCATCTGGCTATGTAGATGGAACAGCGGGCTTCGTTGATAACCACTATATGGTCGTCGCAAGAAACGATTTTTCAGTTCGTCAGTTGCTGGGACGCCTGAATGAGCTGGGATCCACTATGCCTACGCTTATTCGAAAGAGGTGGACAATGCATGGGACTGGAGTTGTGACTGCGTCTGTCACAATCATGTCGGAGGGCTATTGCCGGGCCGCGTCGTTCTAACATTACAAAGACCCGGAGTCTATCTTCGTCACGGTTCTAGCACACTTGGAATCAGTGCGTTGCACAAACACCATTTCGGCGAATATCTGCAACCGAGAATATGGCCTCCAAGACGAGGTTGAGCGGCATTACCAGAAGACAGTCTGGACGAATATAGGTTGGCGTCGGAGACAAGACTGGATTACAAGAACGATGGAACCAGTCCTATCAATCCTCATCGTTCTCATGAAGCAGAGACGAACACTGTTCGACACAAAAAGTGTGTTGATAATCATACGGAAAAAGCAAATACTGAATCATCCCCGCTCAAAACAGCCGAGCCACGACATCCTAAGCCAGTCCTGGGCTCTTCATATCGATCCTAACATACAGGTCGAGCTGAAAGCGAATTTGACATGCATTGCCAGATCAAACGCTGGGATCTGCTACCTGGGTGGCTCAAATGGAAGGCCTCTTTCTGAACGACCTGAGTAGGGCTCCAACAGAAGCAACCAAGCGCTATTTCTACATCCAGCTACCCATACTGTGGGAAACATGTGAGAAGATTGTCTTTTTTTTTAATATGCTTCCTAGACTACGCATCCGATATGGCCCTAAGAGTTCCACCAGCCAAAACCAGGAGTGTGGGCCTGCGAGAGAGCGAGTTTGTAGCGACAAACAGTTTTGTACAACGCATGCCTTGGTCATAACGGCCAAGGAAGACCAGCCACCAATCCTTTGTCTAGACGTCGAATCTCGCGTGTCACCATGGACGCGGGTTTCCTTAACTTCTACCAGGAAAAAACCACCGACGTCATCCGAGTCGAATATATCAACCAAAATGGAAGCATCACATTAGACTGTCCCGAGCGCGGGGTCCCTGAGAAACTACTGTCAAAATGTGTTACCAGTGCATATAGATACCTCACAGACCGGTAAGCATCTCGACCTTGATTCTCCTGACACACCACCCTGCCAGCAGCTTTAATAGCCTCTCGAACCTCACAACATCTCCCACCCTAGGCATCTTGCCAGCCAAAATGTGAGGCTTCCCCTATCTTTCGGAATTGAGGAGCCTGTCCACTGACCAAGACCTTACTTTGTTTCCTTTAGTAAGAGCGCCTCACACCCCATCGTGCGCGATTTGCACCAGATCCTGGTGATGTACAATATCCGGCCCGACGCCACCTTCCTCGAGTTCAGGGCCGCCCTCGCTAACCCATAGCTGAAAGCCGACCTTTAAGTGTATCTGTTCTATCTCCTTAGGCGCTGCTACGTACATGGCCACACTGTCCAGAAACCGTACGCGGCGCTTTATATCACCGCTGCTACAGCCATAGCTCTGCTGATCGTGAAAGGCCTCCGCGTAAGTCCCGCAATTATATTCACATCTAAAGTCAGGAGATTTGCTGCTGACTATTTTGCTTCTTCTTCTTCTTCTTCTTCTTCTTCTTCTTCTTCTGTAGGAGCAAGAAGTGCATGACCTTGCGGTTAATCACTTGACTGCGGACTGATTCTCGTCTGTTCCACCATCGCGACTCGGTCTTTTCGGTACACCAGCAGCGCGCGAACCCCAGCACTCTCTCTGCACCCACGCTCATCCTCACCAACCGATCAGATATCACCTCGTGGGTATCATCAAAGCGGCAACTCTCATCCGACCAGGTCCGTGTCAAGCTTCTCGTCGGAGACAGTACGGATATAGCCCACCTGATCTCGTTCCTCAATACCCTTCTGGCCCGGAAGACGGTATTATTATTCTCCTTTCTACCTACGATATCTGGGCCATGTCCAGTAGCTTGCTGGGTTCCCCTTCCTCCTTTTATCTCTTCCCGAGGTTTCTCCCTTCATAAACATCAACAACCTCCCACGCAAATCTGCAAGCGTTCCAGTGAGAGATAGAGAACTGAAACCCATTTGGCTCTCCGAGTATAAAAAACAAATCTTGATAAACAATGACATCTTCCACGGACGCTGAACAGACAATGCAGCTCGCTCTGGAGCGATTCCGCGTCCGGATGGCCACGGCAAACAGGAAATTCATCCAGGATCGCGTGGATGAAATCGAAGCGCGGGGCCTGGCCAGCGAAGAAGAGAAATGGCGAAAGATGGCCGAGTACCGACATATCGAACCGAATGAGAAGGAGACCAAGTTTCCCCAGCGGTTGGTGGATCTTCCCGCGGCAGTGGACAAGGTGTTCCCCTTTCCCATAGACGGGGTGCACCCGCCGCGACTGCGGACCGACGACGCACGCGAGCAGTTCCTGGATATGCTCCAGCAAGTCTTCCAGCAGCAGGCGGAGGAGTGGGCGGCGGAGCGAGGCCGGGAGACGCCAGGGCTCCTCCCCCGCTGTGACGAGCTGAACGTGTTTTTGAAGTACGCCTACGCGGTCGAGGACCCAGATTTTCGCCTCTCCGCCATCCCGCCCTTTGAGCCGGGGCTGACGCTCTTATCGGTGGAGCAGGCTGAGTTGGCGGAGACGCAGCCCGAGCAGTACCGGGAGCAGGTCCGGGAAGAGTGCGCGCAGGTGCGGGAATTCCTGGAATCCGACGGGACTGGCGATCTGATCAATAAAGCGATAGTTGGCCCGTGGGTCGAAGCCGATGATCTGGAGGTCAAGGCCGGTGTGATTACTGGCACTGGCTATATCGGTGAATACCCTCATTGGTATAGTACCTATCTCTACTGCCGTCAGCGGGAGGATGCTGTTCGGGATTATGCTATTCCCGATGCCCCCAATATCCGGAACTGGGCGTGGCGGGTCGTTGTCCTTGACGACAAGGGGGATTTCCTTGCGCCTTCTGTGATTTATGGGCGCAAACCGCGCTTTGACTCCATTCCTGAGTTCTTGGATTGGTACTGTAGCTGGCCGGACTATTTGGATGCCCGCCGCATACGGAGTCTTCGGCGTCACGCTGTTCAGTGTGAAACTGATTGCGAGTCGGACTGTGACATGCACATCGCTTGATGGCCCGAGTTTTGTTGTTCTCTGGAGCCCGAAGAGAAGCCATGTATCTAGTTGAGAGGGGAATTATCTTCCCAGCGTTGTAGTTATCTAATACGCGGGTGAACCCCAGCTCGGTCTCCGACTCAGTTCACCTACACATACGTACCCAACTCAACACTCGACCTTGAAAGCTGCCCTGCGTACGGGGCGGCACTTAGAGTTTATCAAGGCTTGGGTTAGCCAAACAGGTTGGGGAACTTCAGAATAACTTCTTCGAAGATCTCTGAATGCGTCTTGCACGGGTAACCCTCCGCGACAATCCGTACGCAGACAAATCTAGCGCTATGACCGGCAAATTGAAGATTCTCCGTTCTCAAGACCGTAGCTAGTATCAGTCACTCTGAAATACATTGAGGGAGATAGACGCCATTGAGTTCATGCCACCTAGACCGTTAACAAGTGGATCTAAGATTAGTGACCTTTCATTTCGTTACGGGATTGAGACTCAAAACTGAGAAAGTATACTTAGTTTTCTCCTCATTGCTCTCGCCTTCGGAATGAATACACGGTGAGAATGGATGCTCATGAATCACAAGGAAAATATTCTTCTAGAGGGGTGCGATGGAGCTTGAACTCGTCTCTCAAGACTTGTCACAATATCTCAATTCTTCCTCGTGCTGGTTCACTGCTCCGAGATCTTGGTCCTCCTAGAATCTGGTATGAAGAGTGTATCAGCATATATCCCTGGAGTATAATTGGTCTACACCATAGTTTTATGCAAGTGCGTATGAAAAGTGACCCGTATTCTCTAGCGTTCATAGCATGGCTCTGGATATCAATAGTCATTACAGAAGATCGGGACAGACGCAGCATAAGTTAGTATAGAATGAGTTGATTAAGCATTGGCATAGTTCCACCACCCACTCAGTTCGTCACGCCAGTTCAAAGGAGCCCCTGTATTCATATCCATACCCATGTCCCATTTCCGCACTCAAGACCATCAACCGAATGTCCCACCTACCAGTAACTCGAAGAAAACTATCGCGAGAGAAAGAAAATGAGAAAGAGTTAAACAAAGTAAGGTGCACGTACGAGCCTCTATTGGAATCAAGTATCAAAGACCCACGCCCACAAACCACCAGGGGGATAATGTTGAAATATCGAAATCCCCTAGTATTCCCCCTCGCCTTCCACTGCTGACAGTCGAGCGCGTAAAAAAAATGAAGGTTGAATATGAATGGGGCGCAGAGATGAATCGTCGCTTTGAGAATCGAAATTTTGGGGGATGCTTATGTATGTACAATGAAGGGGTAGAAGCTATTATCAACTGGGGATTTGTTTATGAGATGCCCCAGGAAGATGCATTAGAGATGCATTAATGGTTGCAGAAAAGTGTATGCGGGATTCGAAGAAAGTTGTGTGTGGTCGTGATCGACCTTCCGGACTAAGCTTCTTGAGCCCAGCGACGTTCACGGAGAGGCATCTCTTCCTTAGCCTGGGCTCGGGATCCGTCCGTTTCGCGACGCCAGGCGTAGTATTCTCCGAGGCGGAGCTCGGCGTAGGACGCGTAGTCGAAGTCGATCTGGGAGATTTGCGCTTGGATGAGCGACCAGATTCCCCTGGACGCAGCATGAAGTGGTGAGTATCTTGTCTTGTAGATGTATAGGCTCAGACGTACCAGTATAGACCGGGAATTCCACGGAATCGATCGACGTCGTCGTATAGTCGGTCTACGATCTCCGGCTGCGACGGTTCCAGGATTCCCTTGTGGTAGCTGTAGCTCTTGACGTACTCCGTCAGGAACTGGCGTCGGACGGAGCGCGTCGGCATCATGTTGTAGTCGCAGTCGTAGCCAGCCCATTCAGCAAAGTGGTTGGCAATGTCGAAGGCAGCGGGGGAGGGAGTAGCATATTCGTAGTCAATGAAGTTGACTGTCGCGGGTTCTTGGTCGTCAACAGCTGTGGCAGCGTGCCCATTCTGCTTCTTTTCCGAAGGAAGGACAATGACGTTGGCACAGAGGAGATCGCAGTGAGAGAAGACCAGCTGGAACGATTGAACAATTAGATAAAGCATGACGGATATGAGTGGTCATAGTTCTACGTACGCCGCCTTCACCGAGTCCCTTTCCATCGTCGAGCTCACGCACGACCCGTTCAAGCTCCTTCTGGAGACTTAGTCTCCGCTGACGCTGCTCCTCCGTTGCCGTGGGAAGGGCAAGGATCCATTTCTGAGTGACAGTCCAAATGTTCGGTCCGGGTTGCTTGGTCTTCACCACGGACAAGTCATTTTCTTGCTTGGACTGCTGCTTATGGTCTTCCGAGTCGACGTCTACTGGTCGCGTCAGGGGTTTATCGTCGGAGCTCCTCGAGGTCGCAGGAGTGCCACTAACGGGCAGCACGGCATGCCACTGCGCCAATCGTCTGGCGACACCACGCCAGACCGGAGGCGTCGCCAGGTCCTCGTGGGTCGCCGGCCGGCCCCGAAGGAACCGGTACAAGAGGCCATTCTTAAATCGTGCCAGGAGAGGGGGGGCTAAGCCATAGCTGGCGAGGAGAGCGTGGGAGCTCGTTTCTCCTATAGATTCGAGATTCTACTCAGCAAAGTGTCGCAATGGGCAAGGAAGGAGGAAGGGAGAGGGGAGTTGCTTCTGGAGTGGTCCCTTCTCCCCGTTATAGCATACTTTCGCGGTCTATAAGAATCTCTGTGTGGTTACCGTACGCTCTCATCAGTACTGCATCGTGGTCTATCTGCTCCTCGGTCAAGCCGGGCTTGCGATTGATGATTTTAAGAAGCTAAAATCCCACGTTAGTCCACGATACTTGATGTCAGCCATTTCAATTCCCCTTTGCAGCGTCGCGTCTGCGGAGGGAGCCTAGTTTCGCGATGAACACACAGTATTGGTGATGCCGTCCGTGAAGCGCACGAATTCGATCTTGTTCTCCGGGCCCTCCCAATCAGGGTTGAGCGTGAGGATCAACCGTAACGCGGATGCGTGAGAATCGGCATGATTATAGGATAGCGGAATGTATCGCAAGCCAGTTCCTTTCTGTTGGCACATAGTCATGGTGGTCGAGGGAAAAAAAAAAAAAAAAAAAAAGGATAATGAAAAGGAGGCAAAGAAAGTTCAAAGGTCGACAGGCGAGTGAATGCGACGAGTCATCCGCAAGATTCCTAGTATTAATAGTCTATAGAGCTTCCGAGCGCATGTCAGTCAAGGCACGGTAGAGGTGTGAATGAAGTGGAGTGTTTTTGTATTGTGAAGTGTTCATGATATAGAATAGGGACACCGGGGTACATATAGGAACTTCCGTACCAATCAGCCAAGCCCGGGAGAGCGGGTCTTTGGATTCTCCTGATAGATTAGTGAACGATATCGCTAGTCCACGCAAACTGTGACGAGTACAAATTGGCCGGCAATTGATACTCTGGGAAGCGAGCGAGTATGGATGAAAGGCAGATGTAGCAAGAAAACCAAACCGGGAGTGGCCACGGGGGGGAGAAGTGGGAAGAAAAGAAGGAGAAGGGGAAGAAGACGTCGCTGTGCTGGTCTCGTGCCCTGCTCTCCGCTGATTGGGTGCCGGCGGCGGGCCCTGGATGCCCCTCCTTTTTTTCCGCCCAGGACTTCAAGCCTGAGGCCCAAAGGCGGCCCACCACTGCTCCTCAATCATGTGCAATGACGCAGTAAGATGAGGGGCAAATTGTTTTCTGGATAATCAATAGACTTCGTAGTGCTTGCGCGACAATAGGCAACACAGTAAATAGTTCCTACTGTCCTTCCAAGTATCAAAAACGTCTCTGAGCATAGAAACGATGAGTCTTGTACTCCAGGCTTGCGACTGCTCCTCACGCATTGATGTAACTGGTCTAAGCCGCTTTAGGCCGCGTAATTCTCAACAATAAAACTTTAGCATGTGATTCTGCCGGCCCGCATTCATCACGTGAGAACTTGCATTTAACGCACGTGCATCTGTCAGCCCCTGCCCTAATTCTCTCTTCTCTCGGTAACCCACTAGTCCCGACTCCCCTTAGCGGCTCCACACCCGCAGACTACATAAGCCGCCCGTCGCCGTCCGCGACTTTGATACTTTTTCTTTCTTTTTTTCTTCATCATCAGTAGCGGTTTACTTACTTTATGTTATGTAAATCAAAACCGGGGCTCCGTCAACGTACGGCTCGCTGAGGGTTATCTTGTGTGGGATTTTTTCTCTATGGGTTTCTCCTCCGTTCCCAGCCTTGGAGAGCAACAACGCATTCCTTTTTCCCTTACAAACTATGGCTTGGCTAGGGTTTCTGCTCGCAAGAATAGATCCCCATGCGCATAAGCTGTGGAGGAGGCGTGATATTCCGATCTTTCAATGCACTTTCATGTAGGTGCTTTGGGATCATTATAGACTGTAAACTCTATTCTCTGCTTCGAGCAGGGTGCGACTTGGCTTAATGTTGCATATCTGCTCGTTGCTTTGCTGTTCCAGTTTCAAATCACCGATATGGCAGTCTATCAGATTTGACCGTATCGGACTTTTGTGCTGAATCGGGATATTTATGCTACGGAGTACGGAGTACACTGCATGTCTTGCTGTTTTGTCATGTCTTTTAAAAGCAGTCATGTCATTCCCATACTACACATATCTCCGTATGCCATTATATGTCGGTTCATCGGTCTCTTAGCCCGCCGATAGTATATTATATTTTCCTGATCCATCCAAGTATCCTCAAGCTCTTCCCGCCTTGCCCACTTGGATGCGCTCTCCAGTCCACTTGTCGTCGCTGCGCAGCACCGGCCAGCTGGTGCCATCCGCCTTGATCAAAGTCAATTCCAGCTTCGTGCCCATGACACGGAACTTGGACTTCTCGGGATCGATAGGCGCAAACAGCTGATAGGTGTCTTTGTACCGCTTGTTGTCCGTCGTGGGGAGATCCAACTCCAACGACGTAGCAGAGAACTCAACCTTGGCGTTCTCCTTGTCAATCTTCTTCAGGTAGAGCGAGACGTTCACGGAGGATGGCGTCTGGTAGAAGTCGTTCCTGTAGAGACAAATGGAGAACGTCAGTCAGCCCCTGCTCATCCACGGTCTCACACAAGCCTGATTGTAGCCCACTCACCGGACTGTGTCCACCTTCTCCTCGCCCGGAGGCTTGCCCTTGCCAACAAACATATGCTTCGTCTTCTCCTTGCAGCCCTGGATCTTCAGGAACTCGTCGAACTCGAGCACTCGCTTCTTGCAGCACGACCACCCCTTGCTGCCTTCGTGGAAGATGGGCTGGCCGGGGTGGAAGACACACTTCTCGTCCTCGCGCGCCACGGCCGCATCGTATCCCGCGTTGCAGCCCCTCCGGCGACAGGTGGCGTTGGCCGGGATCTCGAGATCGGGATCGTCGGACTCGGGCTCTTCGGGGACAGGAGTCGGCGCATTGGAGGGAGGGGCAATGGCCGGCGAGATGGCATGGCGGGGAGGTTCGGGCACCGGCGTAGAAGCCGGAGCCGGAGCCGGAGCTTCTTCTGCGACGGGCTTGGGAGGAGGCTGAGGGGTATCATCGACTGTGGAGTGCTTGCCCGTGGTGCACGGGGGGATGGCGAGAAATTCGTCGAAAGTGAGAACGCGGGGCTTGCAGCATTTCCAGCCTGGGGGTTGGGGTATTGATTAGTCCGCGGTCGTTTACAGTCCGTCCAGATTCCAAGGAAAGAGCCGGGATGTAACAAAGTGATTCGATAGGAAGTCAAAAAAAAAAATCCCCCGCAAGGTCCTTAGAGATCATACCTTTTTGACCCTCGTGGAACACTGGCGGGCCGGGATGGTAAACGCAGGGCTCTTCGGGGTCGGTGAACTCCTTCCCGCAGCCCTTGTGGACACACTTAGATGCCATATTTGTGAAAGAAGGGGTAGGTCGATGAAGCGGATTGGAGACTTGACTGAATTTCTTTTGCGATGGGGGAAGATGGGTCTGATCTCCCTCACCGTGAAGGAAATGAGAGTTGTCGCATCGAAGCGCGCAGAACCGCAGCAGGAGGGTTGGGCTCGATTGGGCCTAGCGCGGGAAGCTCGAAGGTTCCATCTCCAGCTCCAGCTCTCAGCTCTTCCGCCCATTGTCATTCTTCCCTTTGCCTTGGACTTTGGCTACATTAAACATTATGTTTCCTACTGCTATTCGTCTCTCCAACGCCGTGCGCGTCACTCTCTTCACCCGTGCGGGCTGTGGGCTGTGTGATACAGCCAAACATACTGTCACTCAACTGCACAAGCGACGTCCCTTCGAGTATACTGAGACGGACATTGCTCTTCCCAGCAACAAACCTTGGAAGGATGTCTACGATTTTGACGTGCCAGTACTACACGTGCAGACCGTAAAGCAGGACACCTCTCTCTCCGATCCCAAGAAACTCTTCCATCGGTGGACGGAGCAGGAGATGGAGACGCTGATTACCGAAGCCGAGAACAAGCAATGTTAATTCCACCAGTTCACAAAGCAATCAGCATTGAAATCGGGACGCTAGCCGTTTCGAGCACGGCATAGCTAGGTGGGCAGAACCAGCGCAACGACCATCACCTGAATCCGTGAATCAGACGCGGTCAGCTATTCTTGCCTGACATTGAACCGATACTCATGGACATGCCTTGCTGGAGCACTGCTCCGCCTACTTCAAGGCCCCGCAGCGAATGCCCGCCATCATCCCATACGCTTTGCGGATCACCCATCAGTGCGTTGGACAACCTGAAAGGCACCACAAATGGCCAATTTAAGGCAATCCAACGTCAGTGGGCATAATGGTATCCGAAGGACTAGTGCGTCTCGTTCATCCAGAACGAAGATTCTGTGTCAGCTCTATGATTTGACACAACATGATCGAGTGCCTCTTCATCCATTTCTGTACAGACCTAATTCGCGCATCGTGTGCCAGTTGAGGGGAAGGCCCGTCGTCGACCGTATGCAGGCCGATGTCGATATCGCGTGTATCGGTTTCGATTGACGCAAGTGGTATATATATGTATACCTTATATCAATACTACTTCTCTTCAAATCAACTACTTGGTGACACAAAGTCTGCCTACATGTATATTCAACTCAAGCCAATGCCGTCTCCCATTAAATAATCAACTCCATGATTGAAACATATATGCTCCATAACATAAACAGCCACCACCACCGTAACATCTCTGATCCTCACCCACCACACCCTCACCAATATATACCCGACACACCTGGACCACTACACCCATGACTCCCCTCAGTAGCCGGATCCGTACACCCCCCGGCACAAAGCTGCGCATGCCCCACATCCCCCGGATTCTTACAATGAAACAAAATATCCGCTAGATTATCATTCTCCAGCCCGGTACCCTGCAGCGCCGTCTTAAGATCATTCTCCGAGAAGCCTTTTTTTTTGCCCGAGACATTAGCCACTTTCTTCGAAAGCACCCCATTCCGCACTTCATCGCCAGTACAATCTCCTGAAACACCCCTTCACAGAATCCCACTCAAACCGCACCGCATCTCCCCAAACAGGGACCAAGAAAACAGGGGAAGGGAGAACTCACCCTTAGAGCTCATAAGCTTATTAGCGCAGTAATCGAAACTCGGGGTACAGGTCTTATCGGCGAGGATGCCCGTTGCCAGGGCCAGGAGGCCCGTGAGGAGGAAGGGGGTAGTTGGTTTCATTTTCTGTCTTGGTTGATTGATTGATTGATTGCGGCTTGGGCGTGGAGATGGCTTTGAAGATGGGTTGGGGTTATTCTTTGGTTTTTGTTGTCTCGTGTGATGGGAGGGGGGGGTGGGGGGCGAGAGGGATTGGTTATGTAGTATATTTGCGAGGGGTTGTGCTGTTCTGTATGTTGCCGGATTCATAGGCGAGAGAGAGCTGCTGCTACATTCTTGGTGATGTATGTATTGCGTGAGTTGGGGGGGCTAATTGTCCGGTGGAATGCGGAGAATACTGCGCCAAGTCTGGAGTCGTTGGTATGTGTGCTAGGACTTACTAGGTCATTAGGACTATCTAGCTTCACTTTGGGAGGGGAGGTTGGGGGGGTGGGGGTTGGATTCCAGGGGAATTTGGCGTCTCATTCTTCGGAGATTACATTGTTGAGGTTGCAACTTGGAAGCACCTTAAGGGGTCGAAGGATGGGAGATATAAGAAAGGGCGGACGGTATTCCATGTGGCGCGCCTAGATTTACCAATTGTTATTCTCGACCACCGAAGACAGGACATTATATAACAAACATTATGTATATATTATTACTATGGGCTGGTAAGTTCCCCTCCACTCGGAAGGGCAAAGCAGCCAGGCTCTAACTACCGTAAGAGCTAGGTACAACTCCTTCATCGACAAGACGGCCATCCATGCGGCCTAATCCCGTGAAGAGAACATAAAAACAGAGGACTGTATATCCATGAAACCCAAAATGACATCGTGAAGGCATGAGCGACAATTTATCCCAGACCGAATTTCCCCACTCCGCATCCGAAAACCCCCCCAAAAAAGAAAGAAATATACACTTGGAGCTATTATATAGGGAATTGCAAAGCCAGAAGGAGCAATTAACTGGCAAACAATCATGAGCCGGACCCGTCCGGCGACACGGAAAACAAAGTGCGGAGAAGGGAAGACACCGATCGAGGCGAAGGCCATTGGGGCGCAATATCAAATTGCGGGACGAGCTTTGCCCTTGCTCCAGCATCCAAGAGCCTTGGAACTAAAAGCGAAAAAAAAAATCCTGGGTTGTATCGACGTGGACGCCGACTTGCCGGTCTGCCATATTCGGGAACATCACAATGGCACCGAATGGCTAAAACCACATGACGCCAGCAACTATCGCAATCACAATAGCCATACAGCTGCCACTGCGCATTCGCTCTGGTTCTGCTTGGCGTTCGACCGCCTTGGGTTGCTCTGTTGCAGTCGGAGGAGGTGGCTGCGTAGGCGCGGCGACCGACTCGGTGAGGACAGCCGAGGTTGTCGCACCGGCCTGGGTGTTCTCGTCCATTGGCAGTGCTGGGAGTGAGCCTCCCAGAGGCGCTTCTTTCCGCGAACCTCGAGGTCGAGACGAATCGTTTGTGTTCATTGTTTCCGAGCAATTACAAGAAGTTGTTCCGGCGACATCTCGGTACCCGTAGAGGCCCGTGACGATCTCTACATAGCCGCTACCAACACGACAGGCCTGCTGCCATGAGGTCCGGACACAAGATAACAACCACTTCGGCACGTCAACCAGGTTGGTCGTGTCTATTATCGTACGATCGCCATCGCCACCACCAGATGTCAATCGAGAAAGGTCTTCGTTGTGCGAAAGCGCCACATTCAGAGAGGTATTCGCGAAAAGCGGGCTTAGGCGCGTTGATAGTTGACCCGTCGAGGAATCAATTTCAGCAGGAAAGGAAGGGTTGAGCTGCGGATCGTCCAATTGCCTGATGACCAGAGCCTTTAAGGCACGTACACCGCGCGTGAAGGCCGACGATGAGTCTTGGGCCAAATATGCCATCGGATCGCTATCGAGAATCGCAGGCGCTTCAAACGAGCCCCGGGAAGGCGCATCCGTGGGCGGACGTCGTGGCCGGGATTTCCGATCGGGGTTCGTCTGGCGATAGCCTTCTATTAGCCACGACTTTGACTGTCCGCCCGTCATTCGTAATCGTGATCGCACATCGGCCCAGCTATCCTTTGCCCGGGAAATATCTGTAACGAACCGGGAAAATGTAAGCCTGGGTACTGCGGCTAGCAACGAAGCAAAGCAAGGGAAAAAGGGAGACACCCATACGTCGAGTTTCGCTGCGGAGATACCCAATATGCCCGAAGGGCAAGTTATGATAGTCCCAGTCCTTCGCCAGAGACGGCACCAGACTCAACAACGAAAAGATCAGGAGAGCGAGAAACGGAATGGCCCCAGGTTTCTGAAGACCCGACCGCATCATACACAACTCAATGACCTGTGGCGCAGGCCTGACTTCCTTTCTATCCACGGAGACACAATGCCTGACAGTTGATGGAGATCTCGTGCAATTGAGAAATATTGCAAACAGGCAGCTTCATCGCCAAAGGAGGAAAGGGACGGAGAGTGGAACCAAGAAAATCAGGGGGACAGATTCGCAACGCAGCGCAAGGTCCAAATGGGACGAGTTTGAAGGTATACGGAGCGTAAACCTCGCGGGTGGTTTCTGAATCTCGTTCCTGGGCGGTCTTGCGTCTAGTTTGGAATCTCTGCGGGTCTCAGGGTCTTGCGCGATTGACGATGGGAGTGGGATACTGATTTCCCCTCTTCGTTTCTTGGACGATGGATACTGTCGATCAGACGGGGCGGCCGGACGGTCGGTGAGCAAGCGCGCGCGTCCTAGAATCGAAGCGCCCGAGCAACGAACGAAGCCAAACACCACCTGCTGGGGGGGAGAAGGATAAAGTGGAGGAGGGGTTCGGATTGCGAAAAATACTTCCGGTCTCCCACAATTTCCCCAAGACTCCCGGAGGTGCAGGAATGGAGCACCGCAATGACGTATAAGACCACCGGGTCGTAACGTAAAATCGAGCTCGTCGGGTTTGCAAGCGGATGTTGCCAAGTCGGACTATCAGAGGGGGAGCTGTCGTACCTAACGTAAGCGAGGGGCCATGGTCGTGTCTGTGCTTGAAGGTGCTTCAAATTGGATTTATCTGGTAACTTTCGAACTACTTGATACGTGAAGCTGAAAAGACTGGCACCTTGTGGTTCTCTTGGAAAATAATAATGTCAAGATTGAAGAGGGGATGAGGGATGGCTCCAGGCAGACATTTCGAAGTCGTTCAGGTCATGGAAGGATAATTCGGAGCTCATGACTGGTCAATTCCACTGCTCGGAGGTGCAAACAGCTGCAAACTTCAAGGGGCTAATGGCCTCAGGCAGACTTCCCCACTGCGCTGCTGTGGCGCTAGTCGCTATTCTAACTTGGCTGCAGTATCTGTGACATGGCTGTTCTTATGTACCGGTATATCCACCGCAGATTTATCCTAGGAGTTTTGGCTTCATAAAATCGCAATGCAATGATCGTACAACGGGACCAGAAGAGAAAGCGGTAGTATGCCGCCAAATAGCCCTCCCAAAATTGGCTCCCAACCCAGACCAATACATGGAAGAAGTATATACAGGTGATGAGTAAGTATAATCATAGAATGACAAGGTCGGGATTAATAGAGTAGATATCAGATAGGGTTCATCATAGTTGGATCAGGCACAGCAGGCGGCAAAGACTCAGCACTCGTCGGCTTCGCTGAGAGGGTTGGTCTAGAAATGGCTGTCGTTCGAGAGGATGGTGTTCGGGATCCGTCGCTTCGTGATCGTTCGTCCCTGGGTGTTCCAGCGACAGTAGTACTGCCCGCTGTGCTGCTCGCCTTCCTCACGCGTTTGACCATCTTGCCCAGGATCCCAACGATCTCAGCGGCATCCTCAAAACTCTCGTCATCCATGCCCTCTTTTGCATTGTATACGTCCGCTATGGCCTGTTTCGCCACACGTCGACAGGCAAGTGGATCATGGAGGCAATCATAGAGGTATGCGGCATACTCGAGCTTGATAGATAGACGAAGAGGATGTGAACCCGGAAGAAAACGCTCCGCCAACAGCACCGCATAATCGAAGCATTGTGTAGCCGTCGTAGTGTAGTCGAGCGCCGGTAAGAGGAATGCAGAGATAGACTTCGGCGGCTGAATTGGCGCAAGGCCCGGAGGAGCTTGTGTAGCTTTGCGCCGCAGCGCACTGTCCGGGGCCGCTGCTGATAGGTCGGAGACCGATATGCTTTCAGGTCTTGGATGAAAGGAGTACCTTGACTCCGATGCCTTGGTTGGTAGATTTGCATTGGCAGCGCTGTTGGTCAGCGTTGCATCATGCGGAAGATTGCTGATACCCGGAGCATGGATAGCAGGCTGGTTATGGAACAAGACAAAGATGTGGTAGAAAGAAGCTCTCAGCTTGAAAGCGAGAATATTGAGCTCCACATACACCTGTACATGGGGAAGAACGCATTGCTCTAGAATCAGGAGGCCTTCACGAGCGAGCCATATGATGTGATAGTAGAGCTGAAGCGACTTGGTTTCACGGGTTGGGTCGAGGCGCCGTAAGCGTCGCGCACGGAGCAATTTTTTGGAAAGCATGACCGACAAGCCAAGTATTTTGTAGAGCATGGCGGACAGGAACGGGTTTTCCAGGCTTGTTGTGGCCGCAAAGTTGCCCAAGGCCTTCTGATCCACTTCGGAGGAAGCCATCCACAAAGCCAGCGATTCAGTGTCTATTGGGAGGCTCTCGCCTGTCGCATTAGTCAAATCCATATTCAGTTCACTGCCCCGATGTGTATGATTCAGAATTCGCGCAGGAACAAAAATGGCCGGATCGTGATAGACAGGTCGTAAACAGCAGACCATCAAAGCGAGGTCGTCATGCACCTTATGCATGAACAATCATGTGGCAACCACATAAGGCAGAGGTGAAGAAGGCAAAGAAGTGCCGGAACTTACCTGGGCTGCGCGCGCAGAGTATATGTTTAGTACAGGATCAACCTCTGCAATTGCTGCAGTTGCCCATGCTCGTGTTCGGCGCTTGAACCGGAAATTGGCTCCCTTGCCTAATTCGGCGTTTCTCGATGCCCGGCTAAACTAACGATGGCGGGGTTCTTCCTGTACGGTGGGATGTTCGGACGCTTTCGCTATGTCTGTGATCCCGAGTTTTGTGTCCGGCTCGATATGCACCCTAAGGCTATGGGGGTTTGGTATGTGATGCGTTCTCAATTCGAGTAGTTGAAAGCAAAATGCCGCCAATTTCCGACGAAAAACGGTATGTTACATATAAGTCAGGGATTAGGTACGTCTAGGGGAGGGCGGTTGCGCGAATGATCTGCTGTACAGTGAGAGGTATAATGAGACACAATACAATATTGCAGAATGAGTAGCGTAAGGTATGAACTGTTACGAGTTCAGATCGATCAGTTGGCGAACGTGCATGCATAGGATGAAATTAAGCCAACCGATCAACAAACGGATTGGTGTAACCAAGAAGGACAAAATCAGGCAAAGGTGAACATAGAAAAATGTTAGAAACGCAAGGTACAGAGAGAAAAATAATCAGCAGGATGAAGGGCAAGGAGCTTGCTGCTGTGACTGTAGAGCCAATCTCGATGCATCGTGCGCATTTAGGAGCAGCAAGGCGTTAAGTGCACCTCTCCGCCAGCTTGTTGCTTGCGATGACGGAGAGAATAGGGTCAATATCGATTATGCTCTCAAGGTCAGATTATGCTATTGCATGAGACAGGTTGATCTGACTGAAATGCGACAGCAGCTTCAATTGAGCAGAGGGAATCACTGATATCAGCCACAGTCAAAGAAGTGGATCAGCGGTCATTGCTTCGCGGAAGCGCAGACTTGGGGAGACTATGCCAGTAATAAATTGTTGTGCGAGACGATGATGCAAGGGCAAGTTGTCTGCCCGAATGGGGAGTCTTTAGGATGCAGCAAAGTGGATGAAGCCCGCTGCGGCATGGGCGTGCTAATCAGAGTGAAATGAAGTGCGGCGAAAGTCCACTATACAGACAGTGGGCATTAAGGTAAAATCGTTAAGACCTAGATCATTGATCAGGCGTCAATCCCGCTTCATGACTCTTGCCGCCCCAAGGCGGAGGATATCGGGCACGAATGGGAGCGATGGTTAGTAGCATCACATCACAATCCAATTGCCGTTCCCAGATTGGCAAACTGGCAAAGACATAAGAGCAAAAGGAATACGGAGGGACAGAGTGGCATGTTGGCTTGCTCCCGTTCCCCAAATCCAAGCCATGAGGCGGGAGGCCAGCGCATCGGTTCAGTTAGTTCGATACGTGTCAGAGCCCAACTGCTGAGTTTCCCTGCCTTGCAGCTCCTGGCCCAGCCGGACCGATGAGATAGGATTAGCACGGTGGATCGCCTGTCGCCAGCCTCTCTCTCGGCAGCAAAAGGTCGCACATGGGCTTTTGGGGGCAATCGCAGACTGAAGGGAGTGATCCAGTCAGACTATGGTGAATTTGTCTTTATGCTAGAGCATGCCGCCACTGGGACAATACTTTCCGACTGGAGCTGCAAGCGTGGAAGTTCAGCGCCCGCGTGCTGGTTAGCAGGGGGGTTGTTTTTGACGGCAGAACTAGACTCAAGCCGACACGATGACGACAGCAGGCAGGTGTCTGCCAGCGTGGCATCGATATCGTCCGTGCATGCTATAATGGGGCTGTGGGATTAGTGTAGATCCCCCAAGCAATAGTCAAAGAGTTTGCCTCTTGATGTATTCGTACTGGCAGTAACCAGAGGTGTGGTTATGGTTGAAGGGAGATGATGATCATGTTGATCATGATGAAGTTCGACCCTGTGGGCAGATCCGTCACCGCCTAGCTGACCGCTAGAAGCGCCTCGGCCTGGCCCTGCTACTCGCCCGCTGCCATGGGTTCATAAATACGGAACATGAATTAGATAAGTAGTAGAATATGTGTGGTATATACATGCAACACAATTCATTTCAGTGAGCCAAAGGAAGAGAAAGGATACCTAGGGGCCGTAACATCGTATACTTTTTAGGGGATCATTAATTGATGAGTCGACCAAGCTCGTCAATTTATGTCGTCAATGTCGTCGTTTTGCAGAAGACCAACAAAAGCCCTCGTTACAAACGTCTTCCATACCCGATTTTTGTGTTTCTTGAAGTTCGCTGCCTCAATACCCTGGGTACCGTAGTCAGTCCCTGCATCGAAATCATCCAAATCGGCTTCCTCCATATCTCCAAGGGAAGAAGACTTGGCCTTGTTGGCCTTTTTGCCCCCTCGCTTGGCGATCCGTGAAGCGAGCTTGAAGAAACTGCGCACAGTGAGGTCATCCATCTTGTAGACCTTGTCGTCTCGAGTATCGTACTCGACTTCATAGGCGAAAACATCATCACGTTTCGAGGCAGTAAGCTCTTCTGCTCCATCACTTGCCCGTTCGCGAGTTGTCATCTGGCTATTGATCCTTGTGAGGTTCGCATAATATTGGGTGTAGCTGAGCCAGGAGAGCGCTTGGTTTGAGTAAGCCGGTCCTGGGGGGGTGGTCTTAGATGGAGGGGCTGGAACTTCGAAGTGGGGCTTCTTGCTCTGCTTCTCCCCTGCATCGGACAACGGGCTGTCATCCTCCATGTCCAAGGAAACGCTATCGATGCTGCTGCGAAAGGGAGTGCTGGCCCAAGTGGCTGCATGTTCCAAACCAGTGATGTTGTACTCCACGACCCGCAAAGTTGGGAAATAGTTGGGTACTACGCTGGGAGAAACCAATGACACACTATAGCGCTCCGCGAAAGGACCCCCAATTTTCTTCAAGAAGCGCTTCTTTTTCTTGGATCCGAGAATGGAGGTTTCGTCCTCGTCGAACCACTCGTCCATCGAAAAGCTTTTCGATGTGCCCGCCGGGACGGATGGCAATTTCGACCAGTCCTTCCTGAGGCTAGAGAGATAATCAGATCTAGACTGTGTGGATAGTTCATCTTCTCCTGAGCCGCCGAGGTAGACAGAAGACTCCTCGACGCTGACGATGTCCACCTTGTGGCTATCCTGGAGCATGAAATGATCGAGATTCATATGTCCATAGACACTGCCAACCACGACATCTCGGAACTGGTGAAGCCACAAAGTATATTTCTGCCAGCAAGATTCATCCCAGTTTCGCTTGGTGCCAGCCCGAGCCGGAGGGACGTGTCCCATGAGAATGGCCTTCATGTGCCTTCCTCGCAACATCTCAAGCTGCACGCGCAGCCATTCCATATGTTCATAGCCAGGCTCGGACTTCGCAGCGCATCCGTCGACGGCGGAGTTCGAGTCGAAGAAGTACATTGTATTCAGACTGACCACAGCCAGCTTCTCAGGAATCACCTCGGAGATGAACCAGCCACCTTCCACGAAGCTATGAAGCTGATACTCGGGTATGAAATTGGACCAGATCTCCCTGTACTGCTTCGTCCACCGATTGGGACCAGCCTTGAAAATGTTGTGGGGCATGATATCGTTGTTGCCGAAAGTGGGAATGATTGGGATCGAGATACCCTTCACGGAGTTGTCATCCTTGAAAGTTTCCACGAATTTCTCTGCAAGCAACTTGTTCAACTCAAGGACCTCCTCGGGTTCTCGAGGCTTCTTTTCGTCGTTATCGTGTCGGGCTGAGTCGCCAGTCCAGATGATAAAGTCCACCTTGCCCTTCAGGTTCTTCTCGATCCAGCGGAACGTTTCGTTGATCAACGTGATAGGGGCGTCGCATTCGGTTCCTTCTGACCCAAAATACCCAGCCGAGCCGTCCCCTCGGTGACACGCTTTATCGGGTGATGTTCCAGGCTTATAGTATGAGTCGGGATGTAAATCTATTCACAGTCAGACCAGCGCCCCCCTTTCCTGTTGTCCCAGAGGTCCGAACGTACCGGTTATGTGCAAGAAGCGACCTGAAAGGCCCCGCGAGGTTGGCTCGACATCGACCTGTGCTTCGAGCTGAGGCCTCTGAGAGATCCCATTGTTGCCAAGCAGCTGTTGATCAAAAAGTGGAAAGGCGCACGCGCACGTAGCTAGCAGGACGAGCGCCGGAAGTAATTGTGACGGAATCATTGGGAAGAAATCTGAGGAACGAAAGCCCCGACAGTGCGGGTTACCGGTCTCAACCTCGGTCAGTAAGGATAAACATTAAAGGAAAAGTAGTAATAGGTTGGAAGAATATCAGCGGAGAGTAAAGATAGAGTGGGCAATAATACATGGAAGAATTGAGATTTCGACTGGTCGCCGTTAATGTCAACGTCACTCTAGCAGAGGCCCAACCGGGGAAAGCGTCAGGTAGCCTCAGGCGCGGACCCACTCGATTTTGACCGCAACAAAGAGACAACAGCAACAATAGGCCGATCCATGGAAGGCTGGTCTGCGCATCTTATATCTACTTATTGACTTGAGAACCAAATACCGAAGAATAGGTGAATATCGCCAGCAGACCAGTGACTATAGGATCTATAACTAGGTACCGCTAAATATGCACCAACAACTCTGGGCTCAGCGTGTGACCCTTGCGGAATGTAGTCTAATGTAAGGTACCTGTAGCCTGTGTGATTCCTTGAACCGACCACGTGCCTGCTTCTTCCGATGGGATTGTAGGATGGCACTTCTTAGTCATCTTGTTCATTTCTTCTCAAGGTCCTCAGAATGGTCAAGTGGACAGTTCAAGTGTGCGACTTAATGGGCTGTTCCGATACTTCACTGGACAGACCGACACCCACCGATCAGTTGCCAAGTGAGGGTCTGCAGAGTATCCATCAGGAATGATAGTGTGACCAATATCTGTTTCAAGAACTTGTTGCCTCTTTTTGCTTACGTGCGAAGGCGCGGGCGGGCCATACAGCACACCAAGATTTTGGCAAGCAAAGAACTTGTCCTGTGTTGTCCAAGAGAGGTGACACACCCGGGGAGATCCTTTTAGTCAAACCATCATCGGATTAACCGACTAAATCTTAGTCTACTTAGTAAAACTGCATGGATGACCCATAGCGATCACCCCCTCCAGCAATGCGGGGCATTGCCTGCTCTGCCCCTCCGAGCTTTCGCCGCGTAGTACCGATACTCATCAACAACAACTTCTTTCTCATCCTACTTATCCCTCATCAAGTGACAAACCCTCAAGCACACCATGTCGGGCTTTCCTACTCTCCAACCGGCCTTCACTATCCAGGTGATTCCAATCCTCCCAACTTATCTCTTCCATCCAACCGATCTAAGCAATGCCTCACGCGACAGGTCACCATCGATGCGCCGCTAGGCGTCGGTAAGCCATCCCTCCTCGTCACGAAGTCAGGCTGGAAACGAAGCTAAATGCCTCAAAGGTAGTGCCTCTCGGCAGAACAGCCTTCAGGTCGTGGTAAGCAGCTCATTGGCTTTCTAGTCAGAGGGGAGCAGCTCGTCTAAACACTTGATATGCATGACACAAGCCCATGACCGGCGGCACGATCAAGAGCGAGCCCGGTTTCTCCCCCGCCATCGATGCTGAATTTGTCGGCGTCGGCAACGACTACATCCATGCGGATGCTGACGGCAAGCACCTGCGTCTGGACGCGCATGCTGTCGCTAAGTAAGTAGTTGGCCTCTTTCACACCAAGGCTCTTGTTGAGGGCTTTTGATTGACATTCCCTAGGCCCAAGGATGATGCCGATGTACGTTTCCCACAATGCCCAGAAGTCAGGAGCGGGATCTGACACACTGCCGATATACTAGCTCATCTACCTGAACTACACCGGTGTTGTTACAATGGTCCCCGAGGTCCAGGCTGTCTTTGCCGGCACTGCGGAGAACGGCTCGACGCCGTTCGGCAATGCTTGTGAGTCGTATTCAATATATGAGATCTCCGAGCGTATAGTAGCTGACTCTAGTGGCCTGCAGTCACCCACTTCACTTTCGAGGTAAGTTGCCCGGACAGAGTACTCGACCTTCCACCCTAACACGGATGACGCAGACGGGCAGCGCACGCTACAAGGACCTCGAGACCCGGGTCTTCGTCGCCCAGGGCCGGTTCAACGTCGAGAAGGGCAAGCCGACAGTGGTCGAGTACCGCGTCAGCCAGGTCGTTCAAGGTTAGGTAGTCTATAGCCTATCTGACCAGGCATCGTAGCTACACATGCGACTCACAAGCACACAATCGCAAATTTCTGAGGGGGGAAGATCCATTCTCCTCAAACCTTCAGCGTAGCCACTATTATCCATCAATATTTCAACATCAAACATGACAAGATACATCAACACCCTCTTCCCAGAGGCTTATAATAAACCCAGCCGTCTCCCACCTTTCTATCTTCAACCCGACCCACCAAGTAAAGGCCTTGTCTCCCCAACCCGAAACTCACCCTCCTCATCCACCGACAGCCCGGACGGAGCATCACGACCCCAGCGAGAGAACCCAACCCCGCGCCTCACCCCAAACCCACTCCGAGCCCCCCAGCCCGCACCACCACGACGACACCACTTCCTCTGCGCCAACCCACCCCCGACACACCTACAAAACCACACCAAAACCACCCCCAACCCAAACGCAGCCACCGTCCCCACGACAGCCCCCACAGCCGTAAGAAATGTGATCGTGCTAACCTGACACCCGAAGGGCAGTGCACGGAGCTCCCACCGCTCCTTGGGGCCTAGGGGACAGATCCCTGACGAGCCGAAGGGAGCCAGAATAGGGAATCGGGAGGGGTTCGGCACGCAGGTCGAGGACTATGGAGCCATCATGAAGATTCGATTGTTAGTGAATCTGAATTTGCGGAGAAGAATACAAGCTGCAGGTATTTTATTTCGGGTGAAGGCGACGGTGGACTTGAAGCTGCAGTTTATTTGTGCGATGAAGGGGAAGGCAAAATACATGTTGTTATCATGGGAGTGATTGAGTGGCATAGTTGTAGGGTGATACAAGGTTGAGGAGGCAGAGCTTACCACCGCGCACCAGCCACAGGGGAGATCGCCCTGCAGGCAATAGTCACATGACTGGCGGCGCCAGCAGAGGTAGAAGAGGTGGTCGTCGGTGTCGAGGGGGTGCGTTGAGTTGAGGTCCATGGGGGATTATGAGGGGTCTAGAGATGTCTTTGAATTTTTGGAGATGAGCTGGGTTGTTTTTGTGAGTCGTGGTGCGCAAGTTTGATATCATCAGTGCTTTAGCCCGTAGTTGCGGTGTCACCGAATGTAGGTGTAGCGTTTGTGTTTTGTTTTGGGTGGTTGTCGTGCGGGGTTTGATATTTACGTACTCCTGGTTGCGATTTTGGTAGCAAGGTACGGGTGACACCGACCGCTTCTATTTTATAATATGGAGGATTCTTCGTGGGTGGTTTGCTTGAGATCGATCTTTTTGATGGAGGATTAGCTTGTGTTTGCTTCACTGTGAAAATCTCATGTGGTTTATTGTTGAGTATTGAGTTGAAAAGGTCGATAATTGAGGTTGAAAACATAAGTATACCATAGAATTCCGAATATAATTCAAAAATTAAAGTGGTCATCCAGATGATCTATTTTGACGAGGAAATAATAATATGGAAATAAAATGGTAGGAGCCCGGCGCTTTTGCTAGGAAATGCTATGGTAGACACACCCCGTCGATGCAATCCGATCGTAAATACATCGCATTAAACCACACGCTTGACCTGTAGACCGCAAGCCATTGTTAGAGAGCTTCAACAACGACTGACTCCAGAGTTGACCTACCTCGAAGAATCTCTTCAACCACCAAACCTGGAAGATACCCTCGCCGATCAGCACAGCCAGCTGGAAGATACTCCACCACTTCACCCGGGCATTGGTGCTCTCGGCGGTGTTCCGGTGTACCCGTTCTCTCACGACAATATACGACTGCTCGTCCTTGACTTGAGCGAGAGCCTCAGACAATTTGCGGACTGCAACGGCGGGTTAGTTGGCACACGGGGAAGAACCCTCCGACGGGCGAGCTGAGCGATGGTTCCTACCTTCGGCCTCCAGAGGGTCCTGCGCCATCTCATGTTCCGGAACATACACAATGCCATGGACGTTGAAGGACACCTCCTTCGAGTTGGAGGACCAGCCCTCGTTGCTGAAGCAGTAAACGTATTTTCCGTCCGCGTGGGCGTTGAACGAGTAGTCCTCCGACGAGATGGCGTGCTTGTAGTACTGGCGGTTGTTCAGGGGGTCCTCGACCTAGTATTCGCAGAGGGAATCGTCAGCATTGGTTCGATGATACAGACGATATTCACTCCGCAGGCGTCCAGAAGTCTTCTCAACAAGAACAAAGGGCTATTTGTCCCCGGGGACGACAATACTCTCGCTGGCCAAGGGTGACGGAGGCATCATACCCAGAAATCGATCTCCAGGTTGCCACTGCCACCAAACTCCCGGTCGCCAACCTGAAACGTGACCGTCATCTTATCATCCTTGTGCAGCGACTCGTGGAAGCATTCTCGGGAGTGAGCCTTGAGCTGGATGTTGTGTGCGGCCACGGCGCTGATCCAGCTCAGCGCGGTGATTAACAGGGTCGTCGCGGAGAATCGCATGGTCGGCGAGTTCGTTCTTCTGATATTTTCCACCGATAACGAGAGTCCCTATGAGAAGATTTCAAGCCCTCGAGCAGGGAAGAGTAGACTTTCGTGGAGAGGGTTGGAGCGTGGGTTTGTCGGCGTCGTAGTAGTTGGGCTCCGGGACGCGCAAGGTGGTCTCTGCTGTGCTGGGAATTCAAGACGCTCGGACCACCCCACACCCTTCCGGCACTAGTCCCTTGGGAGTCTATATAAGTTTCGTGTGCTGCATTCTGTGCACTCGACTTCACAGATCCATATCATCTGAGTCTTCCTTTCGTTGATGAAGGATCTCAGCGCGCTCAAAAATAGCCCTTTCAAACTTACATTGTTTGATGCTCATGGATCAAGTGTTGACCAACTGACCCTTTGTTCAGATACGGATAGACAAGCTGTTATGCATGTTTTGATTGAGGACGGGTGAAACAACTAACTGCCAAATAGATTATCTGGAGAACTTGTCAACATGGCTTAGCTTCGGCTTATCCCGCGGTGTCATATAGGATGGAAGCTTTTCTAACAGATCAAAGTTGCGATATGCAGGCACAAGCGGGCCTTGCTATCACAGAGCCATTTTCAACCCTTGTCGCTGCCTCCGCAATTCAGGCAAAGACAAATTATTTTACAATCCAACCTCGTCTTTCAACATGTCTTCATACATGATATATGATGGGCTCACCGGTTTCCGCTCTGATCATTCTTGCTAGGCCGAGTATATGCCGAATTCACACCGCCGCTGTTAGGATACGAAGATGATTTTCTTCTCTCCACCCTGAGCTCTGTAGGTTTTCCAGCAGCTGATATACTGTCCTGAGCGACATCGCTACGCGGCCGGAAGTGTACCATGCTCATTTTATGGAACTCAATTCCTCCAGCTGGGCCTCTGAAACTTCCAAACCCTCTCGGAAATCGAGACTTTCTCGAAATTTTTGTCTCCCCCGCAAGGGATGCAACAACTCAACCACATGGTAGGGAGGGAGCCCCTGCGGTAGCAATGAGCTCTACGATAAGTTCCAAAGCCACTTTCCTCCGGGACAAGCGGAATCGGTCATCGCAGGCGACTAATAAAGCCCACCAACTTTGCGCAGAGCCTGATGGACCTATGATATCAATTTGCGGTAGAGATCGAGCAAAGGTGTGGATGACAAACTGATCGTTGCGGGATTTCTTTTGCAGTTCATTTCGGCCTTCCAGAATGCCTCGACTGTATCCAAATAAACTCCGTCCAAGGTTCATGGCAATGTGTGTGCGCGTTCGAGATGCTTGTGGTGACATCACTTGAGGGTGAGAAGACCCTCCGTATATTGTGGTTGAGCCAATGCGGAACCGCGATTGATTCGGTTGTCCACGTTCTTGGCCCTTCGGCAAGACATTGAAAGAATCGTCGAAGGCAACATCCGACTGACATCCGAGGGCAACGATTGTTGGCATTGGTTGTGAAGTGTTGATGAAACCGCCGTGTCATACTCAACTCCAAATGTTCCAGGCGGGAGTAAAGATCGTGAGTTCACTTTGAGTATCGAATCAGAAGTTTGACAAGTAGAACCGACTGTTCTCAAGGGGTGTGGTACTGAAAACGTAAGACAACATAATTGCATCACTTTCAAGTGGGGGAGTGAATAGATTCAGTCGTGTATATCTCCTCTGAAAGGATGCGGATCCAAGTCTAGACCCTGTGTGTGGTGGCGAATCGTCGAGGCTACAGCCGAAGAACCCCCAAGAATAGGGCGCAAGGGCGTCCAGGGATCAACGGGCGCTTGGCGGCTTTGAGTAAGGCTCGCGGGGCCCCCGAATCAGCAAGCGGACCCTGTCCATCCTCCGGGCTCCCGGGGAACTTCCCCAGTAACTTTTACCTATTTGCCCTCACAGTCAATGTACTTGTAGTGGAATCGGGTGCCACTTCCACCCCCCTCACACAAGCCCTGAGAGGACTGCAAGTAGCCGGAAAGACCGAGACTCACCATCGTCATTGGTGGTAGTTGACCCTGCTCTCTGCTCCTCATTGGAGGTTCGGTGCAATGTGAACGCATGAATTTACCTACCTACCACCCAGGGGTCTGCTCTTGACACTGATCCATTCATCCATCCCACATCGGACTGCTCCACTTACCTGTCTCTTCTTGCCTGACGTACTGCACTGCACGGAGTTCCTGTTCTTTTAATACTCTTGTCCATCCCTCCCTCCTTTGGTCCTTCCCCCCTCTTCAATCTCTTGCTATTTGTGTCCGGCGCTCATTCTTTTTATAGACTCTCTCCTTTTTTTTTCTCGTCCTGCTTCTTTGCAGAAAAAGTAGAAGAAGACTTTATTCCTGTTTTCCTGCACATTCATCTTGGTCTTTCACTTTACAACCACTCTTCCTCTCGAGATCTTGATAGGGAATTGCAAGGCTTTCTTCCTTCTCCAGGCAACCAGCCATTCTAGTTGACAATGCGTATCGTTAACTTCCTGCCTGCCTTGCTGGCAACCGTCCCTGCTGTTGCCGCTACCAAAGGCACTCTGGGGCTTGCACTAGGCAACAAGAACGCGGACGGCAGCTGCAAAGCTACGGGTGACTACGAGGCTGATTTCGAGGTCCTGAAGGGTGTTTCGAACATCGTCCGTACCTACTCCGCTAGCGACTGCAACACTGCCCAGAACATCATTCCGGCCGCAAAGGCTAAGGGATTCCAGGTCGTCTTGGGTGTTTGGTGCGTGTTAATAACTTTGGATCCCTGATTTTTGCTTTGGTTAGTTGCTAACTACAAGCTCAACCAGGGCCGATTACACCGACTCTTTCAACAAGGACTTCGATGCCCTCAAGCAGTTTGTTCCTGGCAATGAGAATGTCGTCAGCGCCATCACCGTTGGCTCTGAAGCTCTTTACCGCAAGAGTCTCACGGCCCAGCAGCTTTTGAACCTGATCCAACAAGTGCAGGCTCAATTCCCCAAGGTGGCTGTGGGCACCGTGGATAGTTGGAACAAGTTCGCAGATGGCACTGCTGACCCCATCATCCAAGGCGGTGTTACCTACTTGTAAGCAACTCCATTTGTGATCCCTCCATGAGAAGATGTTATTGAGGCTGACCATTATTCCTAGCTTGGCCAATGGTTTTGCTTACTGGCAGGATGTTTCTATCAACGATGCCCATAATGTCTACTTCGATGATGTCACGCAGGCCAAGAATCACATCTTGCAGGTCGCTGGCTCGAATGCTAGCAAGATTCGCTTCGGCAACGGCGAGACTGGCTGGCCGACCGGTAAGTCACCTGGATGATTGATGACTCTGGGGCACACCTCGCTAATAAAGCGTAGATGGAGGATCCAACTATGGCAGTCACTCTGTTGCCGGCACCAAGAATGCCGAGCAGTTTTATCAGACTTCTGTTTGTCCTATGCTGGCTTCGGGAGTCGATGTCTTCTACTTCGAGGCTTTTGATGAAACCTGGAAGCCCAACAGTGTTGGAGACAACGGCCAGTCGATGGATGAGAAGCACTGGGGTCTCTTTACTGCTGATGGCAAGCCCAAGTTCAACATAAACTGCCCGAACTAGACGATTAACGTGTTCGGAGTGGCACGACGACGCTGACCGGCTTCTTTGTCTCTTATTTTCCCCTTGGCCCATCAGTTGTAACATTTGTTCCACATGTCCTATATTTCATTCTTTTGAGTCGCTGAAAGCACGGGCCTCGAGCGACGGCTTGTCCTTAGATTGCTCTGTCACCACGAGGGAGGGTTTATCCGAATCTTAAGCTTTCAGCAATAGCCGTAATTTCAATGCAGGAACAAATCTTAATTCGAGTGCAAAGTCTGGCAGTTACGATCTTCGCAGTGGTGCACAAACATACTGTATATGAGTGGTTTAGTGTTGTCTCGATGAAGTTGTGCTTTTTTGGATAAGCAGCATTGATTAATTGCCGGGCTCTTGGCTGTCTCTGGGGGCGGGCAGGGCCCGAGTAAGACTGCCGAACTGGAATGTTGATGAGGCCACAGCCATTTCACCCGCCAGCGTGAGTGTGCACTGCAGGCAAGTCACGGGCAGCCGAGGAACCGTGGTTCGCTACGGTGGTAGGCTAGTAGCGCAGCTTTACCCCTGAATCGGGCCACGAACCGCGGCGCGACTTTGTTTATGGGGGAAAATTAATTGCTGGAAGCCTGGAAGGTTGGGAAGAGCCAACACATCGAATAGTGCACATTAACTACCTCAAGGACGGCATTATCGGTCGCTGTTGATCGCGCAAGTATGCGGGTCTCTATGGCACTATGCTGAGACAGTAGTTGCATACTGGAGGCAGGCCAGTATGAGAGATGTCCAGCCATCCAGGATAAAATGCTGTAGACATCCTTACTGAGGGAATAGTGAGTGAGGGAATTATCTCCTTGAGGTCCTCCACGTCAATGGCGGTCAAACACCATGATGGAGGATGGATGGATGTGTTGGCCAACTGCTATTCAATGCTAAGGAGAACCACTAAACCAGAACAAGACAGAAGGCCACCACTAAAAGAACTTCTGCTCATCATCGGGGTTACCGTACCTTACCACTTTTTACCACCTTCACAGTTGTTACAACCGTATGAAAGACTGGATGGAATTCACTGCAGGTTCCCCCTACAGCCTTATCAAGAGCTGCAGGAATTTCCGTTCGCTGTGTTCTTCATATGACTGGCGCCGAACGAAATCATAAGAAAAAAAAAAAAAAAAAAGAGAGTTTCAAAACACAGTGAAAGAGAAGCGGGAAAGAAATCCCAAAGCCTGGCCGAGATGAGAAGGTTTCCCTCCAAGGAACGAGGAAGCTATTGACTAGTACAGATGGAGGTAAATCACCACCACCAGTCCATCTGAATGAATCGCTCTCCGTCGTCCGGCTTCACGCCAATCCGGTGTTTTTCTCCCGCCTCATCATCTTTTTTTCCCTTTCCCCCCCCAACCTCTAATCCAGCTGTTCTTTTTGTGTATGCGCCATGTTCCAATCGCTCGCATACCTGAGACCCTCTCTGTAATCCATTGTCTGCTTTCTTTCCCCCTTCGTCCCCCCACATTTCTCTCCCTTCCCTCGGATGTCTGTATTGGCTTGTTCTTCCATTATTGTCGGAACCCACCGCCCCTGAAGATAATTCCCATTCACTCGCGCCAACAACAAAAACAACAACACCAATTCTTCCCATAGGTACGGTCTCGCAAAAGCCACACTCATCCTCCCTCCCCTGTGTTGATCACAGGTTCTCTGTGAGGTAGTGTCAGTCTTAGAGCTTGTTTTCCATGCTCCATCATTCTGGACAATAAGGGGAGCAGCAAGCAATTGCTTGCTGCAGGAGACGAAACGGAAGGTGTGTGATTTCTGTCTCTGTCTCTGTCTGTCTGTCTGCTCGCCTGCAGGTTCTGAGTGGTAGCTTGGCTGCATCAATGCCAACGTCCCACTTCTCCCTCTCTCTCCTCTAAAAATGATTTTCCCCAATGGCGGTGTCGCGCCATCGTCATTTCATGTTCTCGTAGCCACACTACATATGGGTCAGAGGCTAAACGATCAATGCTTTAGTGTCGACAGATCTAGGTCCGTCCGCATCTTCCGCCAATTCGGCGCTTTCTCCGCCGTCGCCGCCGCCATCCACCCAGCCGTTCAATCTCCGGGTTGATTCACTCTTGACTGTCCCATTGACCTCATTTCCCACATCGCCTGGAGCGTCGAACTTCTCGGCCGCTGGTTCCCCTGGCCGGTCGATCTCCCGCAGTGTCACGCCGAATCCCCCGAACTCTCTGCCCGTCCTACCCAAATATCGAGGCGCTTGGGAATCATCGACCTCATCACCGGAGAATCGAAGGGCGGAAAGCAGTGTATACTACACGACCGCCTGGGGCTCGCCGTATGCTGCACCCAGCCCTCGGACAATTTCTTGGTCACTCAGTCAGTCCGCTGTCGCGGTGGATCGAGGTTCTGGAAATAGCTCTCCCACCTCGATGAGCAGTGTTGCCCAGCACGGTCCTGAAACGAATAATCCCGACCTTTTGCGACCTTCTGCCCGAGACAACTCGACCCGACGCCCATATAGCCGTCTGCTGAGCAGGTCCCCGTTCGGTAGAAAAGGCGGAAAATCGATTAAGGATTTCACCCAGGATTGGATCAACCAGTACCTCTCAGGCCAACCCAGAACTGAGCGTGGTAATTGGCTAAGTGACGACTCCGGAAGCGAAGCTCCCTCGTTCTTCACAGCTCAGAACTTCGCGGAAGACACTTCTGACGATTGGCTGGGTCTGGAACAAGACACCCGCGACGAAGACCTCCTTAGAACCCCAACACTCGCCGACTTCGGGAGCCGAAAGACAGCATCTGGTCGCGGAGAAGGTAGCAAGAGGAACAAGGAGTATCTACACAAAAGAACGGATACGTTACGGCAGGAGGATTTCTGGGGTTTCGCCTACGACAAGGACCCCCCGTTGATCACCATGGATTCTACAGAAGCACACACCCCGGCCGGGCCGTCGCAACACCAAACGCCATCCTTGTTGATCGAGAAACCATTACCTCCACCCCCGGTGGACGAGATCAGAGACGCCCCATCCAGTACGGAATGTCATCAAGGATCTTTCGATTCCCAGGCCGTGACAGGCTCGGGATCGGAGCAAAGCCTCGTCCAACCTCCAGTGCAACGACAGAGGAAGAAGATCCTTTGGCGCGGGAAAGCATGCAATATTGCGCTACCGTACGACGACAGGAGAGGTACGGAGGAGTCAGGCTACCGGCTTTTGACCTTTGAGGATGTCGAAGAGCGATTGAGAAGCCTGAATGAACAAGGATACGACACCCGTGGGTTCAGTGTTTGCGCATCGAATGACTTGACGGATTTAGAGCTGGGTGGTTTAAGTTGCCCAATCTTTCCAGACCCTGGAGAGGTGCACGAAGAATTTTTGTCTGGAAAGTATGAGGTTGGGATCCCTAATAAGGCCGATTGGGATGCGTACGTCGCCAACCTTCAGGAGGAGAAATTGCGGGCTTTGGGCGTTTCCCTGGGTGATGACGAGCCCGGACCGTCTATCTCGCCTGCAATGAGCCAGATGGCCTCGTTCCCTGGTCTGGTCTCGTCACCCCCCATTCCAACAGCATCAGCTGCTAGCAATCCGCTGTCTATGTCCCATCACTTCTCTCCGCAACTGAACCAGCCAGGAAATCCTGCAACTGGCCTCGGCTCGCTGGCTTCGCCCGCCTCGCAATTCAGTTTACAGACCCCGTTCTTGGGCGTAGACCAGAACCTGTTACCGCCCTACACGATGCCGTTTCAACCCACTCCGCCAGCTCAGGGCTCTCTCACGCCGCAAAGTTTCTTCAATCCTCGACAGCCTGGTGTCGCCTCAACCATGGCTGGCACGCTGCCTAACCTTAATTCAATCCTGTCGCCTGTGTCGCCTATGAATGAGCAAGGCGCTTTCCACCCCGGCTATAGTAACCCCAGCTTTGGCGACCCCAGCTTTGGTGACCAAACAGGCATGCCAAAGGATACTTACGGCGATCATGATGTACTCGATCATGTTACTGAAGGGCATCTGTTGCGCCCTCTTCGCACGCCTACGGAGAATCTTGATAACTTCCATGCCTCTACCGTTGAGATTGCCCAACCAACGCCGCGCGGTCACAGTCGCGGCCAAAACTTGAGCGAGACACTCCAGAAGGGACTGGACAACTTTGGCCCCACCTATCACTTAGAAGAGTCTTTCGATCGACAACAACTTGATGACGGTGGTCGTGGACAACACCTGGGTCATTTCGATGGCACTGAAATCTTAAAGTCTCGATGGGCTTTTGGAGACAATATCGGAGTCCAGCAGCTACCTCATCACATGCATCAATTCTACGATGGTAACTATTCTGGAGAGGTTGCTCACGAGGGCTCAGACATTGATACCAACCCGAGCCTTTCTGGCACGCCTCGGCACGCACCGCATAACAACAATGTGCCTTGGCACCAGTCCAGACCTAGTGCCGGTTCTTACGTAGGTGGGCACCGTTCAAAGCTTTCCACATCATCTCTCAACGTTGCTGCTCAAGAATTCAAACCAATTGCAGCGGCGTCGTCCCAGCCTCTGCCATTCCAAGAAAACTCCTTCCAATTCCAAGCCGGTGGGGATCCTGTGTTCACGTTTGGCTCGCAATCTGAACTCAAGCCAAGTAATACTGGTTTCGATCTAAATGCTCCCTCCTTTACTCCCGGTGTCCCCAATAATAACACAAAACGAACTACCGGGTCAGGTGAATTCAAGTTTTCCACAGCTTCCCTCAACGTTGCAGCTCCTGCATTCAACCCTGGTGGTAGCACCTACTCTGCGGCACCGGAGAAAACAACGAATGCCCAACCCAAGATATTCAGCGACGTTGACATTTCTCAGGCGTCGTCGAAAGCTTCGAAGAAGTCCAAAGCCATCCCTATCGTACGGCCTGATGACATCAAGGAGGACAAGAGAAGCAAAGATGAGAGCGAACATGATAATGGCAGACCAGGGCGTCCAGACCGTCACAAGCGTGCTCGCCGTGGCGATGAGCTTTCAGAGACTGAAGCTCAGCTTAGTGTGCCTGCTGCGTTAGCAGAGGCGACCAATCTTCAATCTTCTCATATGCGCCACCCGTCCCATGTATCCGCGGAAGGCAAGGAGAATATCGTACCCCAGGCAGAAGGAGCCCCTGCAACGATCCCGAAACCCATCTCAGCCCAAGACGACAAGTCTGCTGAACGGAAAGACACTCCGATTAGCGAAGCTTCTACTTGGATTCCCCAGGAGATGAAGAACGAGAGTGCTGCAGCGCCCGAGTCCGAAGCTGAGATCAAGCACACGGAGCCAGAGCCGCTACATGAAATCCAGGAGACGATTGAGCCAAATACCACCAAGGACCAAGAGCGAACTGTTCCAGAATCTGCCGATAATGACTTGTCATCCGCTGAGCTTAGAGCTTCCGTTCCCCAGCATGTGCTGACCGCTACTGAAACCACGGAGAATCCTGCAAACTCCCGGACCACGCCAAAGCGTGAGCGGTTGTCCGAGCCAGCTCATGTGGAGGATGACGAAGACTCTCCAGACGAGGAAGAGCTTAATGCTGTCATGGAACAGCTGAATGATGATTCAGACGTTGGCATTGAGCGGATAAGCACACCTCAGCCCAATGGCCGTCTACCTGAATCTGTCATGCATGTGACCAAAGAGAAACGCCACGTCCCAGCTGATATCAGAAGCGAGGCCCCGAGCCCAAGCCCAGGACGTGGCCCCGCTCCTCACACCTTGGATGTTCCTAAGCTCGACTTTGAGGCTCAATCCCAATTCTCTGCCTCTCCATCGAAGGGTGTAGTTTCTGGCTTCCACTCGCCAGTGCGTAAACTTTTGAGCCGGACCGAACACATTAGCGACTGGGATGATGTTATTTCTTCGGGAGAAGATGAGAAGTTGGCCAACCGAAGCAGGTTCTTTGATCGTCGGATCAATGATCTCGTTGGTTCGACTATTGACGAACGTCTGACGCCTCTGGAGCGAGCACTAGGGATGATTCAGAATTCTTTAATGGCCATCACATCTGGTTCTCATACCAGACTTTGGAGCGCATCTGCCGACGGTGACAATAGCGATGCTGACGACGAGGAAGATGAATACGAGGAAAATGAATCCTTCAGTACAAGATCCCATATGCGTCAGAGAGAAAAGCTTGACAAGTTGAAGGCTGTCGTTTTAGACGCACTTGCATCCCATGTACCTCAACAAGTTAAGGATGAAGTCACTGCCTCGGAACTTACGCAACTGCGGGAAAGCGTCTCCGCGTTACAAGCCTTGACCATCCAGAAATTGTCGCAGGACCCAGTCTCCGAGCTTAGAGAAATGATGCAAGAGCTGGTCTCATCTCAGCGCGATGTGCCTCCCTCTGATACGGATGAGGTTCCTGCAGAAAGTCTCATGCTCCAGGTTGAAGGCCTGAAGAATATGCTTCGACTCGCTGATGAGCGAGCGAACCAAGAATACAAGATCCGGAGGGAAGCCCAGGACTCTGTTGCAGAGCTCCAGCGGCTCCTTAGGGTTGTTGAAGAAGATGCTGTTCGTCATAGTCATGCTGCAGAAGATGCCGAGGCTCGGCTGCTGTATTTCAAAGCAGAGAAGATCCCTTACTATGAAACTATTCAGCACAAGGCTGAATCGCTTGAAAGTGAGCGTGAAACATTGAATTTCACTCTTAACGAACTCTCGTCGAAGAACATCTCACTTCAGGGCACCCTTGACGAATACCGCGTCATGGCTGACAATTACAAGCGGGACAGCGAGCAGTCTAAGGGTGCTCTCGAGGAGGCCAGAGCGGAGAACAAGAGTCTGCGTGGCATTGTTGAGCAGCTCAAGACGCGCCTCGAGGACGGTTTGAGCATTCGGCAAAACCTGGGCAATAAGCTGGACCAACTCCAAGAGGAGATGGCGACGGTGATTCGAGACGTGACCAAAGATCAATCTTCGTGGCGCCGACGTGAGGAGGCACTCAATGCCCAGTGCAATGAGTTGCGTTCTGCTTATGGGCGAGAATCGAAGCTACGCGAGAAGTTGGAGTATGACATTGAGGGCCTTGAAGAAAAGGAGCGTGAAGCGGCGAAGCTGAAATTCATCTTTGGTCAATCCCAACAGGAGAATGCAAGGCTTGAAGAGCTCGTGGCAAACTTGCGCCTTCAGAACCACGATCTGGAGCTCAAGGCTGCTCGGTTCGAGCGCGAGTTCAATGAGGCACGCGAGAGCAGTCGTGTCGAAATCCAGCGCACCAGGAATTCATTGGAGTCAGATCTGGAGGCCGCTAACAGCCAGGTGAACATCGTTCGGGCTGAGCTGGAAGCGCAGATTCTCCGCCTACAGAGTCAAATGGACAATGTGCGACTCGATAACGACACGGCTCGCGAACGCTACGAGATGTTGTTGGAAGAAGCAGCCGAGACTAAGGTCAATGCCCTGGCAACGGCCGCTCAAGCCCAGGAGCTGGCCGTCGAGGAACAGCGCCGGAACCACGAACGCGTTCTGAACGACCTCCGGGAACGCCACGCCCGCGCTCTACACAACGCTTCGGAGGACAGACAGCGGGGCGAAAGCCATCTGCTAGAACGCTTGGCGCTGTCCGAGGACAAGGCGAACCATCTTCAAGACCGTGTGCAGCATCTAGAAGAGAGACTTCAACTCGCTCAGGAGGCTGCTCGTGCTGCTGCCGAGGCGGCCCAGTCTGCTAAGTCGAGCCCTGTCATCGCTCTGCCAGCACACACCAGCACGCCTTCGATGTCGTACCTCGATGGATCTATGGTTCCCGAGAAGATCTCTCCTCAGGCATTGAGAGAATCAATCTTGGTGCTCCAAGATCAATTGCAGCAGCGTGAAACTCGCATCGAAGAGCTCGAGCAAGAGATCTCCACTGTCGACAAGGACGCACCGAACAAAGTCAAGGAGAGGGATACTGAAATCGCCTGGCTGCGTGAGCTGCTTGGTGTCCGGATAGACGATCTTCAGGACGTCATCAACATCGTGTCGCAGCCATCCTTCAATCAGAATGCTGTCCGCGACGCTGCAATCCGCCTGAAAGCTAATCTGCAAATGCAGCAACAGGAGAGAGAAAGGATGCATTCTGGACAGGCTTTCCCGAGTATTCCTTCGCTTGCGGAACTGACTGCATCCCCGCGCTCTCTTCCACTTGCAGCAGCAGCAGCGTGGGGCAACTGGCGCAAGGGGAGAGAAAACGTCAGCTCTGAACAGACCCCCTCCAAACAAGGAGGTGCAAGTGGGTTCCTCTCAGGACTTTTGACACCTCCGGCCAGCAATCTTCGTCAGGGTCCTCCCAGTTCTAGTAGCTCAGCGGCAGCGAACGGACGGCGCCCATCAGAGGCTCGACCCTTGAGAAACTACAACACGACGCCCAAGCAGTCGAATACGCGTACCAGCCGAATGCGTGAGCTTCCCAGTACTCCGCCTCTTCTTCGTCGATCGAGCTACGATCATGACGCCGAGCCGACCGATTATGCTCACAGCTCTTTCCACGAAGATGCAGAGAGCACGGCCGACGGCTTAGTATCTGCGTCGCCGCGCGAGACGACCGACGGGCCTTTCGGACCACAGATTACGTCTCCAACATCGTCTTAGACTGTCCATATCCTCCCTCGCGGGTCCTCCCTATTTCATGTTAATAGATAATTCCGAAACCTCTTCTTGCTTTAGACAAGCGGACGTTGCGTACTGACTTGTTATATCATGATGCATCCTTCACTCTCCTTTTGGCCATTCATATCCATCCATGTGTTTTTATCCTGTGCGTGCGCTTTGCATTTGTGCTCGTCCGTCTGGCTCTTTTACCCTTCGAGGCGGGAATACCTTTCATGACCTTCCTTTTCATCATTCGTTTATTATACCATATCCAAGTGTTTTCTATCATTTTATTTTATCTTCCATGCGTCCGAACTCAACTGGATACCACAAACCACCCATTCTTGATATCTTTGCTGCAATTATGTATGTACTGTACACCAGGTTATTTTTGCGCTTCACTATTTTGAGTTCAGAATCTGAGATCTATCGATTGAGGCAAGTTCGAATCTTCTTTCTGTACAAGTCGGTAGCTTTGGTAGTGTTGTTCTCCATGAGAATGGATGCGCTGCATTTGGTGACTTGCGATTGAGATAGGCTTTGAGTGTCCTGGTTGTTTGATTGGCCGACGATTAACGCCTTCCAGAAAAGTCCATAGGATGAGTGGCGTCATCGACTTCTTCATGTCACATACAGACATACATTATGATGAGCTGAAGAATCTGGATATGCACAGACGGTTTTCTGTCGTTGCATCCATCAAGAAGTACGAAGTAGAAGATCTAAACTCTATGTATGTTAAGAGACAATGACCTCATTCATCATTAAACTTATCACCAGGAGGTGTAGACTTCTATCTAGCCTGACCAGTCTAGGTACTAACTAACAGTATTAAGGTTGTATATTATAGTTGAAGTGTGTGGTGGGATACATTGATGTAGGTAGGTGTGTGTTTGTTGCATGCGAAATGCCTTGGCAGTTTGTCCGTTTCACGCTTGCTTGTGCTTTTCCTTGTCGACACGCTTTTGTTATAACCTCAATTCGAAGCAAGGAAACTTTCGTGCTTCTCCGATTTCGTGAAGAGTGAAGGGTAGATGGGAGATCAACCTCCCCATCCCCTCCCTCCCCAGCCCAATCTTCTAGATCCGCCACTCGAGGATTTGTCTCGGGGAGGTCGTGATCGCTGTTATCGCGTATCTCCACTCCTTGGCCTCGTCTTGGCCGCGGGAAGAATCCACGCGGAGATCTTGAATGTCCTCGTCTGTGATGTCGAGGAGGAGAGACCATGTTGGAATGGTGGTTTTGCTTATGTGGGGATACTTTTGCGTTGGGTTTGTTTGGTCATGGGGCCATGAGGAATAGGAGGATGGTTGGGGGTGGTCATCGTGCATGAGGCTGTAGATGTAGACGGCGCCTCCTGCTGCGATACGGGAGTAATGGCCTGAGCCTGGCTCGTAGATGCACATTACTTTTGCGTCGGGGGAAACTGTCACGAGTGGGGAGTTGATGGTACCGGCCGCGGTGGGGAGGTTGGCGGTGTTCCATCTTGAGGTCGTTGCGGAGTGGAGGGTCGTGGTTTTGTGGTGGGCGTCTGTTGTTTGGAAGGTGGGGTTGGTTTGTTGGGTCGTTGTGTTGGGTTTGGAGGCCGGGGATGTCGTTGTGCTGGGTGGCGAAGTGGAGGTGATGGGGATGGTGAAAGGGGTGATCTGGGGGAGTGTGTTGTCGGGTTCGGGACAGTAGTTGTCTCTGCTTGGGAGGATGCGCGTGATGGTTATCCCCTGGGCGAAGGCTGGGGTCGTCGTGACCTCACCGATGCAGTAGCCGCTTGTCGCTTTGGTGCCTATTTGGAGGAGGGCCGTGAACTTGCGACTGGGTTGGTGACAGTGCTCGTTGCCGGGGCTCCGAGGCAGCAGGCGGAGGCCGCGGAGAAGGACTTTCTCGCCGCCGTCTCCGCCGGCCAGGGTCGCTGCCATCGAGACCGAGTCGACGTAGACTTGGCTGATGTTGGCGCGCCAGTATGCGAGAGAGGCGGAGGAAGGGGTTTGGTTGCGCGCTGGATTGCCCAGGTATCGCACGCGAGTCGGTTGGTAGGTGGTGGTTTCCTGGCCGATGGTCACGCGGAGCAGAGTGTCGTCTTCATCCGCGAATTCGAGGGACTCGATCATGCCGTTCGTTTCCTCGTAGCTGGTTGGTACCGGGTTGACGAAACTGTCCTCCTGGTTCAGAGTGTACTGGGCAGGCGATGAGAGGCCGTCCGAGTCCCCGAGGAGGCTATAGATCTGGATCGTCTTGTCCAGCCCGACGGCGAGCAAGTGTCCGCTGGATGAGAGCGCGATGTGGTGTTTAGCATGTTGTGATAGGCCTCCTATACCTCCGCCGAGTACGGCAGTGCAGACAGAGGTCCATAGGGAATACAGTGGTGCGGACCGAACAAGTTCCCAAGGACAATGCACACCTGGACGGCTATACAACAATGCTCGTGCCCCTTTCAGAACCACAAGCTTCCGACCGTCGCGAGAGGTGTCGTATATCGTGCAATGGGAACATTCCTGGGGAAGCTCACATCTGGATTCCGTCTTCTGGATGCCCGTATGGTAGCCCAGTAAGTTGTGACGAACAACTTGAGTGAAGTAGGCATTCCACTCTTTGTTGGCGAGAAGCTCCGTCCGTGGGGGCAGCGAAACTGGGACTTGCTGAAGGATGTTTCGGATGATAGACGAGGCCGAGGCTGCGATTCTCCATTTCCGACATGTTGACCGAACAGCGATGTAGTCTTCCACATCGAGGTAATCGAGAATGCAGTAGATAAGTTCAATTGGTAGATTTGCAGCCATTTTGTGCTGAGGGAAAATTAACGTTGACGAGGGTCACATCTTCGCATTCGAGAGGATTCCTCCACATGTTGCCAGGCGAGACACCACCTTATATAGAATGCTCGGAAAACCGGCTTGATTTGAAAACATATGGTTCGACCTGGCAGGGATAGTCACCGATAAGGCACTTACGGATGACAGTCCCCCTTTGGTGCGACATGGTGAAGTAGCCTATGGTCTGTGCGTCATCAGGCACGAGGAGAGAAGATGATGTTAAAAATGGCCGATATGAGAAAAAAGTATGTGATGATCCACCGGAGATGATCGACTCGGAAGACACCCAACACGGGCCGACCGGGAAACAACAGGCAATCGACCCTGGGATTCAAGCTCTGGCCAACGTCAACCGGCCGAAGGACGGGTATCGGTCTGGACTGAGGGTATCAGTGGCGTGACTGTGAACGCACGATGGGTAAGGCTTCCCATCGGATGATTCCCCATCAGAAAGTTCCACTGGCCATTGGTTGGGAACAGTCGTGTGTGACAAAATGATGATGATGGTTTCTACAGCCGCAAAGTTGGTCTGTCGTACATGCCGGGATAGCCCCTTCGTTGCATCGGTGAACATATGTAGTTGTGAAAACCCGGTAATGGTATTATGTCACTCGGTATAATTAACCTTTTGGCTAGAATTCCTTAGATAGCTAAATGTCGCCCCTTCCTGGAGGCTGGTGAATTTAAGATGATAGATACCAAAGCGATGCAACCAGCCAGACGGAGATAAGTATGTGCTGATCGGGATGGTGGTACGTTGGAGTATAATTGATGCCAGTATACCCTGGAAGCCCTGCGCTGCCTGTTCCAGAGGCGCGCGTGCGGGATAGTTTGAGCTGCAATCCGGCATGGTCGATCACGGCGGAGGCCCGGATTTATTTCGGTCGAGACTCGATGAAGAGCTGCCACTTTCTGCAGGGAGCGTGCACAACATCAAGGGCCGAATGATACTGACGGCTCCGGTTGTGTAACCTACAATTCCCCAAGAAGATCGTAGATAATTGTAAAAGTCCCTGAGTTGTCTGCCGCTCAGATGATGATATTCTTCTCTCTCTGGTAGAGATCCTTGAGTAATTTCAACTGATGGACAGCCATACTCTGTCGAGGAAGATTTTTGGGAAGGTCGACGATCGCTAACCGCATCATGGCTAATCCAATATGTCCAAAGAAACCGACGACTCGCTCGGCAGATGTCTTGAGCATGGCAGTCAGAAGGGTAATATGAGTATCCTGGATCTCATCGGCGGGGATGGACAAGATCTTGTGCATAGATTGCCAGAACATAGTGTTGGGGAATGGGTTTCTGCGCGTCGTTTTCCCGAAGTTGCGCAAAGTCAAGGCAGCATATCCGGCGCCGAGGGCAGTCATCCGTTCTGCATGGTTCTGCTCGCCAATCCAAGGCCCGTCCGGCCCATCCCGCTGCCAACCCACGGCACGCCGGCCACCTTCGGTCTTCTCGTCGCCGCAAAATCCCCACAGCGCTGGGCAGCAGACCCGATATTTAGCCAATAGAATGTCAATCATGTGGTGGCCCTTATAGACGAAAGCATCTAGTGAAAAGATCTGTGCGGCCACAATGCCGATCGGCTCCGCATGTCCGATATTGATACCAGCTTCTTGAAGGAGTCCAGAAATCAGGGCCTTGGAAAAGATGTTGAGAGCGTAAACTAGGAGAGCGGGAACTTTGTTATCGTCGGAATTGGCGATGCTCTCCGGAGGGAAGGCGAAGAATTGGCGAATATCCACCGATGGCTCGGCGATGGCAGATGCCTTCTCGAGCGTGGCCCGGATTTCCTGAATCTGAACAGAAAACAATATGGTCAGCTTGTTATCCTTGAACGGTAGGGAGTAGATAAGTACCTGTGCTTTGTTTGCTCCTTTGGTTCCACGAAGCTGTCCAATGCACTTCTTAATGGATCGCCGGATATCGCCCATATTTTGTTTCACGATCGCATTCGTCTTGCTTTCGTCTTTGAGGTATTGGCGGAATTTCTTCAGGTGCTGGTGGAGTTCGACGTAGCGGGCGTGAACTTTGGCCTCATCTTCAGTTAAGCGGCCTCCGCCGACCCGCCGTTGCCTTTCTGCTTGGGCCTTCTGTGCATCTGCTGCCCGGCGGTCTGCGGCCTCTTGCTCCGCTTTCCTTGCCTCTTCTTGCTTCTTGCGCTCCTCTTCCGCGCGTCGTTCCCGTTCCTTGCGCTCCTGTTCTTCTTGAGCCGCTCGCTTCTGCCGCTCTGCCTCTTCCTCTGCCTTCTTCCGAGCTTCCTCGGCAGCCTTGCGCTCGGCTTCTCGCCGTGCGGCCTCCTCTTGTTCCCGTCGTAACTTTTCTAGTCTCTCCCTCTCTTGGCGTTCCGCCTCTCTTCGGGCTTCCTCCTGCTTCCGGCGAATCTCCTCTTCCACTGCTCTCTGATGTGCACGTAATGTTTCTTCGGCTTCTTCCAACACCTGTTCATGCAATTGAGCTACTTTGTCAAGGGCCGCATTGTGTTGGGCTTCGCGTTCGCTATCCAAGCGGTCGAGATTCTCGTAGAAGGAACGACGTTCGTAAGCTTTGACTTTTTTGAGCTCATTATTGTGGATCTTGAGTTGTTCGAGGTCGCGCGTGAGGTCAAGAAGGAGCTGCCGTGAAGGGCTGTCCGCTTGGGAGGGATAACTCAGCCGTCCCATTTTGTGGCTTTACGAGTCAATATTCGGTACGGTCGTCCGTGAGAGCGGTGGTGCTTCGAAGGGGAGCTTGAGAGCAGCAAGTGACCTCCGTCTCAGAAACTAGGTCGACCAGATGGGCTTCCCAACTCGGGATGACGAGTTTAGGTGATATTACCACAGCGTCAATGTGAGAATTGGTAAAGGAGCGTATAGGGCGAGTATAGAGACACCGGACACTCTTGAGGGTTCTGGGCCTAAGCATGACAGAAAATTGACCATTAGCAAGATATCTCGCGCCGAGGTTCAATACCGAATAGTTCGACTTACTACCGCTGGCAGAGGACGTTTTTCACCCAAGTATGCGGATTCAAGCTTTTTCGAAGCCTTCCGTCCAGTCAATTGACGTCTGTAGTGAGCGAAATCTCGGCATAAACAGCCAGAGAAGAAGCAAACAAAGGAATGGAGGTTGCCGGTGCAATGGCTGCAGTGGGTACTACGAGCCTCTTGACTTCGGAACGTTTTGCGGGAAGAACAGAGCTCCGGCGCTGAGTCATGATGATTTCCGCCGGGGATTGAAAGGAATGCAAACCCGGCAAACAAAGCAAAACCACCCACCCCGTTTAGATGGGTCGACGGGAGGCGGCTGCTACTGCACCAGACCGCCTGGCTAGACATGGATCGTTGCCGCCCACTGGCTCGCTCACCCCAATCCATTCAATCCTCGGTCGGAAATTCGGAAGCAAACACAGTCTTCATCCCCGGCCGCATCCTCATTATCATGAATTGAACGATAAGGATCTGCATTTAGATCACAACTAATCCTTTCAGGTCAGATGGGAAGCAAGAGACTTGTAAAAGTCTGTTGCCTCCGATATGACTCGCTTCTGACTTCCTCCTTCCAGTCAGTCAGGGTGGACACGCCAACGCCTCCATTTAATCTGTCTCTCACACCCAGTGAGCACCTCATGGGCATGGACTTGTCCAGAGCCCCGCCTGTTTCGCTTTGTGGACCTCCAACCTGCTCACCATTGGACCCGTTGATTCATCGCGGAGCAGCGTATCGATACCGCTAAATACTTCACACCTACTGAGTAAGACACCCAAGAACACCAACCAACATCAATGTGGAGGATGTCCGCTCAAGGATGGCCAAGGGAGGACGGACCCCAATTCCAGACGAGCTGGTAACCCAGTTATGCTCAGCTGGCTCTCGTCATCATGCTATTGTCTTACTATCCATGCAGCATGCGAACCGAGACGTGGTTAAAGTATACTATCCGGGGTTCACCAAGCAACTCCCACATGCTAGATGCAGGTAGCCCTATTCTTGATGTGCCTAAAAGTTAAGATAGGTCTTAGTTAGTGACCGTGACCTGGTGACTTGAGACTAGACTTGACTACTGGGAAAGAGAGAGACGGATTGTGGTGAAAAACCTAGTCTAGCTTACCGCCATACCGCGCACTAAATCCCCTATCCCCAAGTTCCCATAGGTTCCCAAGTCTGGATTAGGCGCCGCTATTCACGTAGTGGATCACCTCCGAAAAGTGAGAACTCAGTGATGATGATGATGATGATGATGATGATGATGATGCTGTGTGACAGAAATCAAATCCCTGCGGTACGGGATGGATGTCGCTCCTGAGCACCCATTAGATCAAGGGTTCTGGTAGAGATAATGTAGTCGTACATTACTTACTTAGTAGTACTGGAGTGGCAAGGAAGTGACAGGCCGAGAACTAGAGCTGTGATGGAACCGGACCCTGTCGAGCTCCAAGTATGGTAACTTTGGTTTAGTGACAAGTTAAGCCCATCACTGATCGGATGCTGCTGTGGCTTCACAGGCATGTCGGAGCTACTTCGTAGGAGACGGTCAAGTGAAATACTGTACATATTCTCATCGACCCTGAGCAAATGAGTTCATCTCAACAAAATTTTTTCAGAATGTCTATCCAACTAGTGATTTATGGATCCTCCTCCCCACATCTATCTAGCATTGTTGCGACATCATGGATTATACCTCTGGACTCGGGTGAGGCCGTTTTCCTTTGGAACATGAGATCTTCTTACATATTGACTTTGCAATAGTAATCCTGATGTGACTCCGATTCACTTTTTGTTTCGGGATTGGTTGTGGGATCCTTACAGGGTCTGCAACTTGATCAGGTTATGATTACATGCTGCTGGTCGCATGCTGCCTGCTATTATTCGTACTAATAGCGACACTAAACGGATCTTCCTTCGCTCTCTTTCTCCTCACCCTTCTCTTTTCTTCATCTACACCTCCTCCTCCTCCCCCTCCCCCACTCCCCCCAATCTTCTTTTCACTACTTAGTACTTTGTCTTCTTTTTTTTTATTTCCCTCTTCTAATCTTCTTCCTCTGATCAACTTTTCCCCCCCTCCCTCCTTTCTCCCCCACCCCTCTCTCCCTCTTTAGTCTGGCCTGTCCTGATCATTCCTTCAGGTTATCCACCCGTGCCTCTAGTGGTATCATTGATCGCCTTGGCTTATCTGTCATTCTCTCTCTGTCAGATAGAACCACCTCGCCGTGTGCTCGTCGATTTTGCTGAGGTGGATCTGAGAACTTCAAGTTCGGAACAACAAGACCGTTCTTGTGCAATTTGCCTCCTTGTCGCCAGAAAAGACGTCAGCTCTACAGCAGTGTGGTGCACGATACACTCGGGTTGCCCCCCCCCC